>NW_007042265.1:20380-28630 GCF_000164805.1 Carlito syrichta
CCCGACCCTGCTCCTTGCCGAGCCCGCAAGCCCTCCGCGTCCCGCCCGCCGCGTTCCTCCGGGAGCCCTCCCCGGGCCAGCCCGTGCGGCCACTTTCCGGCTCCTGCCTGACGTCCCGGAGCGCCCGGAGGCCCAGCCTTCCTCCCTGCTCACGCCCTCCCCACGCGTCTCCCCACTGCCCAGGCTGCCCGCCCTGCCTCCTGCGGCTGTGGCTGCTGGCCCGCCTGAATCCCCCGCCCGCCCCGAGAGTCCCCGCAGCCTGGCCCTCCCCACGGCCGGTCCGGCCTGCCAGGTCTCCTCACCCCCTGCCTCCCGCCCCAGGCCGCAAGTTCTTGATCGCCAATGCCCAGATGGAGAACTGCGCCATCATTTACTGCAACGACGGCTTCTGTGAGCTCTTTGGCTACTCCCGAGTGGAGGTGATGCAGCGGCCATGCACCTGCGACTTCCTCACGGGTCCCAACACCCCCAGCAGCGCCGTGTCCCGCCTGGCACAGGCCTTGCTGGGGGCCGAGGAGTGCAAGGTGGACATCCTCTACTACCGCAAGGATGGTGAGGCACGCGCGGGCCAGGGGCCAGGCAGGGCAGGCTCGGCCTCTCTCCCGCCCAGCCGGCCGGGCTCTGGGACTTCAGGGCCTGGACAAGCCCTGCTTCCCCCAGGGGCCCCTGTCTCCTGGTCTGCCGGGGAGCAACGGGCACTGCGCGCTATGCCTCATGGGGTCCTCTTGGGGCTGGGGAGATGTCTTCCTGCGCCACCTGCCCTCCCCCTCCCTGTCTCCTGGCTCTCCACTCTGTCACTGTCAGCCCAGCTGTCAGGCAGCTGGGACGGAAATTAACCTTCCCTCATCTCCGTCTGCTCTGGGGATTAGAGAAGAGCCCCCCTCCCAAGGCCTCTGTGGCCAGGCAGGGCGTGGGGGCTTTCGGCGGGGAGAGAAGGGTGGGCCCGGCAAGCCCAGCCCCCGCTCTTTGGCGATGGGGTCTGGAGTTGGCCCCGGCCTGGAAGCTCCTCCAGACAGAGTTCAAGGCAGCGGGGCCCACCCTGGCTCACTGCATGCCCAGGAGGAGTGCAGGCCGGGCTGAGGACAGGGCTCGGTGGCCCTGGGGCTCCTCCCCTGACACCCCCGGGGCTGAGTGGGAACACGAACTAAGCCTGAAGGCCGTTCAGAATCTCCTGGGTCCATGGCCCCAGCCTGCTTCTGCATCAGACCCACCTGGGGCATGTTTTCCAACACACACTTTCCCCAGAGAGATGCTGACTCAGAAGGTGTGAGATGAGGCCAAGCAGGTGCATTTGGAAAACTCTCCCTGGGGGTTCCGATGTCCTGCTGCATTCAGGAACCACTGGTGTGGGTGAATGCCTGTTTCCTGAGCGTGGAGGGACTTGCTCGGGATCCCACGATGAGGGCTGTCCCACCTGGAGCGGGAACTCTAGTCTCTGGATTCCTGCCTCAGAAATGTCTGCTCTGAACCCCAGGCGGGGAGAAAGGACCCCAGCTGCCTTTGTGCCTGGAGACCGGATTGTGGGGAAGGAAGCCCCCAGGAGAGGGACCCCCAGGAAGGCAGGTGGGAGGCCAGTGGGTGCAGATACAGAGCAGCGTCTTGGAATGGGACCCGAAGAGTGCAGAGAGCTGGGAGCTGGGGCCTGGTGTGTGTGTGGAATGTGAGTGTGTGTTTTCCTGGGGGCTTCTGGGGCAGGTTCTGGCTGTCCCCCCAGCTGTCCCTGCTGCTGCCACCCAAGTGAGCAGCAGGTGGAGGGGCAGTGGCTGGGGCGGCAGTGAGGGCCCTGGGAAGGACCTGGCTCAGTGTGGCAGACTCACAGGGTTCACGAAGTCAGAGTATTTTCAAAAAGCTGTGACCTCACCTCGTAACATCCCTGCAGGGAGAAGGTGACAGCCAGGGTCCTGGGGGAACAGGATGGGGCGGTAGGAAGCAGGGAGCACAGCAGGTCTTTTCTTTCTCTCCTCTTTACCCCAGGGCTCTTCCTGGGCCCTAGGAGGTGGAGAGGTGATCCCAGACTCTAGAGACGTCAGGCCAAGGAGCTCCCCACGGCAATCCACAGGGGTCTGGGCAGGGGCAGAAGTTAGAGCCAGGCCTTGGCACCCGGGACCTGGACTCGGGTCTCCAGCACCCAGGGGGCCTCAGCTATCAGAAGGGAAGCTGGGATCTGGTCTCGGAGGCTGGCCCCAGGTGACGATGAGAACTCACCCGCTTTCCCGTTCCCGCAGGCTCAACCTACCCCACCCCTCCCTCAGCCCTCCCCCACCTGTTGCCCAAGACTCTGACTTCCGGGGCCTTCCTGAAATTGGCCTGAAGCCCAGAAAAGAGAGTCTCCTGGCCTGCATGACCCTAAGGGAAGAATGCGGTGCTCAGATAAACCTGCCTTCGCCTTAAGTCCGCTCTGATCACAGAACCCTTTATCATCATTCTCTTCACTCCATCCTACAACCCTGCTGAGGAGTGTCCCAATGGTGATTTCTCCCCTCCTCAGTTCAATACCTTCCCCCCTCCCCGCCCCCAACTCCAGGGAGGTGGGAAGGGTCCTGAACAGATCTCTAGCTGATCTATGGATAATCCTCTTTTCCTCCAAAGAGGTAATCCACTGACAGTTCTCCAAGTCCGAGTGGAGGGTCTGTGCGTGTGTCTCCACGTTGTACAGGACACAGCTGGGCTCAGAGGCCAGGGCACTTGGCCCAACGCCCTGGGAGACCAGGGTCAGAGGCCCCCAAGAAACTGGCTCTTCCTCTGTCTGCCTTTGCTAGGAAAAGTGAGAATTAACAGACAAGGAGGGGCTGTGATTTTGGTAGGACCAGAACTGGCCAGAGTCTGGAGGGAGGACACTCAGATCTGCACCCCTGCTCACCCCCCTGGGACACCCGCCAGAGGGCCAGCCCTCCCCCCTGGAGCACCCGCCTCCAGGAGCCAGCCCTGCCTGCCTTTTCCAGGTGCTCTTCTCTGACAGTCCCCAACCAGCCAGGCCAGAGGGGGCCTGGGTCTAGCCCTCAGCTCCTAGGGAGGAGGACAGAGCGAGGTGCCGCTGTCAGCGCCCCCCGCCCTCTCCAGTGCCTTCTGCATGCTCACCTGTGATGCCTGGAGGGCCAAGCTGGGGCAGCAGGGGTGGCCACCCTCCTAGTGACAGCTTGGCGTAGCGCCAGCCCCTCCTGGGAGTTCACACACACTAGGGAGGCGCTTCGAGAAACTGGGTGAAGGACAGCAGGGGCAGAGTGGGAGGTGTGTGAGTGACAGGCACTGAAGGGAGGGCACTTCGAGGGGCAGAGATGACCAGGGCGCAGGTGTCGGCAAACCGCTGCCCTTGGTGAGAGAGGTGGGTGCTGCGGGGAGCCCCTGGAAGGAGGAGCAGGCAGCGCGGCTCCTCCTCCGGGGGCCAGGCAGGGGACGGGAGCACTGTCGCCATGGGCACCACTCAGATGCATGCGCCCGCTTTCTGTTACCCTGACACAGTCGCTGTGGGCTCTGAGCTCTGGGCCCATGGAGACAGTGCCCTGCTCTCCCCCAAATTCTGCCCACCCCACGGACCCGGCCCCGCCCCTCTCTGCCCGCACTACTGTGCCAGGCTGGCCTGGGTCCGTCCCCGACTGCCGTTGGTGTGGGTTTCCCCGCCAGCATCTGTGGAGGGCAGCCCCAGCGGCCTGGGAGCCTGGAGGCCCTTCCCCTCTGCCCAGCCCTGCCACTCCCTGCCCCACACCGGTGCCAGAGGGACTTAGGGTGGGGGCTGGCCTTGGCAGCAGTGCCTCAGGCCTCAGCCGAGGAGGCTTCCTGGGAGGCCGGTGTCCAAATCTTGCTGTGCCCCAGGCCAACAGAGCAGCAGGCTCGGCCTGGGAGCCCTGGAGTGGGTGAGGCCAGGAAGGCAGTCTCCCTGGTGTGGGTGTCTCCCCTGGGCCCAGGCAGCAGCTGGCAAATGTCCACCTGGTGCCTGAGAGTCCTGGAATCTGATCCGGGAGACTCCTGCTCCCCAGGGGGAAACTGAGAGGGAGCATGGTGGTGGCTCAGAGGCACCTTGGCTATGAAGGCTGTGAGGAGCGGCTGAGGGCAGTGGGCACTAAACAGGGAGTCTGGTGGAAAGCGAGCCTCGTGGTCCCCTGAGTAGCCTTGCTCCTGCCAGCGCCGTGTCCCACCCACACAGGCAAGCGCCTTCACCAAGACGGGCGAGCCAGACCTGCCACCCTCCAGGAGAACGGCTCCACCTTCTGCCCTCACAACCGAGGCCCCTGCCCCTAGAAGCCCGCCCTCTGGGCCTGATACCAGCCAGACTTTGAGTGGCGGGACAGAGGACACCATGGAGGGGGCTCACCGGCACCCGCCCACAGGCCAGGGCTCCGGGCCTGCGGCGTTTTCGTTTCGCTGGTTCTGTCCCAACCCCGAGGGGGCTGCAGGGAGACCCTGGCTCCGAGGGCGAGAGGCAGAGGCCCGCGGCTGGGTCCCGACTGCCCAGGAGGGTGGCGGGAGGGTCTGTGCTGCCTCCACATGGCCGTCTCCCTCCCTCTCTGGCCCCCAAGCCGTGGCCCTGCCGGTTCCTGGGGCCCAGCCTCTGCCATGGGACCCACACTCCCTCTAGGCCCAGGGTAGCAGCCTGGACCCAGCCCAGCCCCAGCACCCCCTCCCGACGAGCCCTGTTCCTTTCCCAAGCTGCTGTGAGCAGAGGCCCCGGGGTCGCTGCTCCACGCCCCCCGTGCTCCAGCCCATCCGTGTTTCAGAACCCCGGGCTGTCGTCTGCGTGATGAGTCTGTGCCTGTCCCCCCAGGACTCCTGAGGGCGCTCGGCACTAGTGTGTTCTCAGAGACGTTCCTTCCCGCGTAGGGGAGCAGGCATCTTTGTGGGTGGGAACGTGGGCCTGAGCGCAGGCCAGCCCGCACGGCACAGGGTCGCACGCCAGCCTCACCTCCCCTTAATCCCCCCGCATTTGCTGGGCTTTAATTACTGCAGAAGCAAACCTCGAGGTTAAGCCCTGAGCGGCGGCCGAGCACGGACACAGGCCTGATGCCACCTCATCTCCTAATGACGGCTTAGCGCGCTCCCCGCCTCTGCCTGTGGGTGGGGGCCCGCTGGGCGTCCTCGCCCACCCTCTGCCAAGAGCCCTGGGCGCCTCCAGGCCCCGCCGCCCTCACCGGACCCCCTCCCAGCCCCCTCCCTCGCCAGGTGGCTGCGGGAGGGCCCCAGCCCACCCCCACGCGCCCATGGTGTTTGCAGCCTCCAGCTTCCGCTGCCTGGTGGACGTGGTGCCCGTGAAAAACGAGGACGGGGCCGTCATCATGTTCATCCTCAACTTCGAGGACCTGGCCCAGGTCCTGGCCAAGAGCAGCAGCCGCGGCCTGACCCGCCGCCTGCTGCCGCAGAGCTTCCTGGGCTCAGGTGAGGCGCGTGCGGGTGGCAGAGGGGCACGCGGCTCCTCGCGCCAGCGGCTCTGACCCCAGCCTGGTTTCAGAGGGCTCCCGCGGCCGGTCCAGCGGCCCGGGGCCGGACCCGAGCAGGGGCAAGTACAGGACCGTCAGCCAGATCCCACAGTTCACGCTCAACTTCGTGGAGTTCAACCTGGAAAAGCACCGCTCCAGCTCCACCACGGAGATCGAGATCATCGCGCCGCACAAGGTGGTGGAGCGGACGCAGAACGTCACTGAGAAGGTCACCCAGGTGCGGGCCTGCCTCCTGCCTGTCCAGCCCCGGCGTCAGTCCCAGCCCAGGCCACCTGTCCTGCTGGTCCCACTGCTCTAGACCCAAAGTCCTGCCCTGAGGTCCCAGCACAGGGCCCGGCTCCTGGAGCCCGCGGGGGCTGGGGTCATGCCACCGCCTAGGCCTGGGGAGCCTGCAGCGGGGAACACGCAGGCCACCATGGCTCTGCTGGCCACAGGGAAGGGAGATCAAGAGGAGATGCGTCAGGCCTTCAGAGATCCAGGAAGGCAAGTGGCCAGGGAGACCCCAGCCCCACTCTGCCTCTCATCTTTGAGACGATGGCCAGACAGCCACCCTCCCGGCTGCCCTAGCACGCACATGGGGTCCACCTCCAGGCCCCTCAGGTTGGGCACCTCATCTCCCTTTGATCAGCCTGCTGGGAGCCAGGCCCCGGAGGACCCACCCCCTGAAGCCCTCCTTGGCCCGTCCCAGGCAAGCGTCCCTGGGTCCTCTGTTTTCACCGGCTCATGGACTTGAGGGCCTGGCCACTCCAGAGGGAAACGCAGAGCGCCCTGCCTGAGGCTCCAGTGACCAGGGCCTAGCACAGACTTGCTGTGCGACCTTGGGCAAGGGATCCCCTTTCTGGGCCTCTGGGCCCTCCTCTGCAGGACAGAGTTGAACTCGAGGGGCCACGAGGAGTAGCTGATATTGAGTCGTGCCAGCCTCGGAGGCAGGTGCGACTCCAGGGGCCAGGCCCAGGCCAGGCCGGGCAGGGGTGCAGGGTCAGGGGCTGCTCCCAGCCTCCCGGGACAGCCCTCGTGGGCCGGGCAGCCTCTCCGCCCTGCCCTTCTCATCCGAAGCACAGTTGCTGCTGGAACCTGGTGTGGGAGACCACATAGCCCTTCCTGGACACGGGAACCTGGTGGCGGGGGGGAGGTACGCCAGGCCACAGGGCCGAGCCCTCTGAGGTTTGGCCCTGGGAGGCCCCAGTTGCTCATCCAGGCCCCTGGGTTGGTGCTGCGGGTGTGGCCACCATGGTGCGGACTGCTGAACTGGAGGGCAGACCCTGAAGCCTGGTGGCCCTGCCTGCACCGCCCCACCCGCCTGTTCCTGTCTTGCTCCTGCCCAGCCCCTCTGGGCTTCCTGCCCCCCAGTGCGGGCCTTAAGGTGCAGGGCGATGGCCAACAGAGTCCAGGGGAGGGCCGGTGAGGGTCCAGACAGCGAAGTCACACGAGCCTCACCCCGAACTCAAGGGGTCTGGAGGGCCGTGGTCTCACCAGAGCCCCAGCTCCTGAGGGCCTGCTCTGGGGACAGGGGCAGGGCGGGGTAGGGTCCTCGTGCTGGTCCCTGTGGGGGAAAGGGCTCCCTCCCCATCTGGGGTCCTGAGGAGCAGAGGGACTGGGCACTCTCAGCAGACTCGACCCCCCCAAATTCCCGCTGCTTCCCTCCCACTCCCCACCCAGGCAGGCTCAGGGAAGGGAGGGCTTTGGTGTTTCTCCCCAGCACGGCTCCGAAGCCCTGGGGAGGGAGGGAGCAGCTCTGACCTGGGCCTAAGGATGTCCGCTCTGACTGGAGCCGGAGCCTCCTGTCTCTTCCAGGCCTCTGAGAGCCGTGTGGGCAGGTGCCGAGCCCCTGGGAGCCTCTAGGCCACAGAGAACAGCCAGGGGCCGGCGTGCACAGGGCAGGGAGGAAACCAAGAGGGTCCGAGACTCTGTGGAATCAGAGAGGGCTTCCTGGGGAGGTGAGGCTGGAGCCAAGGCCTGAAGGCTGAGCAGGAGACACTGCAGACTGGGGGCACAGGGGCCCCTCCCAGGGGCATGGATGTCAGTTGGGAGCCTCTGGCAGGAACCCGCCCTGGGAAGGGTCTTCCTTACGGTGACCCCTTCTGCTGGTGACCTGGTCTGCAAGTCACACCTCACGGTGCAGACTGAAGCCAGAACCCCCCACTGGGCCTCATCTGGGGAAGGCGGGCCCCGGGGCTCCTCTGGCTCCATCCTTGTTAGGCCGTGTCTGGCCGGGATGCGGCCGTGCCCTCCATGTGCAGACAGGTGCGTCCATGTCATCGCCACGGCCTGGGACTTTGTCACACTCTGCTCCTCCCTTCTGCAGATGGAGGGACTGAGACTTTGCCCAGTGCACTCACAGCACACACGTCAGGCCTGGGCTGCAGCCTTCAAAGCCCCCTTCCTTCCGCCCCAGCTGATTCTCGCACAGGGCAGCAGGGCAGAGCCAGGCCCTGTTGACCTGGGCGGGCCACAGTCCCAGAAGCAGGGGTGGGATACAGAGGGGAGGAGGCTCTGCCGAATGTCGTGATTCAGAGCCCCTTGGGCCTGTGAGAGACTGGGCTCTCTGGTGCCCAGGGCCTGTCAAGGCTCCAGATCAGCGAGCCACCCCTCCCCTTCTTTTTGAGCCAGGGTTTCCCTGCAACCCAAGTCGGAGTGCAGTGGCACGATCGAGGCTCACCGCAGCCTCCACCGAGGCGACGCTCCCAGCTCAGCCTCCTGAGTAGCTGGGACTGCGGGCACACAGCACCATGCCCAGCTAATGTGTTGGTTTTGTGTGGTGACAGATTTCAGCGTTGCCCAGGCTGGTCTCGAACTCCTGGGTGCAAGCAGTCCTCCCGCC
>NW_007042265.1:29387-31616 GCF_000164805.1 Carlito syrichta
CTGCCCAGGACATGGAGGGATGGGCCGCGGACACCTGCCCCTTGCCAGCACTGGAGAAGGACCACCAAGGCTGTGCAGGCTGGGGTGCCAGCCCTCT
Organism: Carlito syrichta; assembly: GCF_000164805.1. Classification (NCBI taxonomy): domain Eukaryota; kingdom Metazoa; phylum Chordata; class Mammalia; order Primates; family Tarsiidae; genus Carlito; species Carlito syrichta. The sequence goes on from NW_007042265.1 coordinate 29,485, forward strand.
GCCCCCTCTCGGAGCAGGGGCGGCTCGGGCTGCCGGCAGGTTCTGTCTGCTCCTCTCAGGGCAGGCGCGCCTGGGGCCCCTTCCTCGCACTAACTTCTCACGGCGCTCAGCCTGGAGTGAGAGAGGGGGCCACGGGCGGCGCGCCTGGCAAAGCCCAACCCTTGCCCCCTGCCCCACCATGGTGCCCTCCCTGCCCCCTTGGGTGATGCCAGAGCACCTGGCTGTCTCGTCACTTCTAGGCCCTCGTTGTCCTCCTGCCTCGTCTCCTCAAGGTCAGCTTCCCACTGAGAGCAGCTCTGCCTTCCTGACCGGGCACAGTGGCTCATGCCTGTAATCCCAGCACCTTGGGAGGCCGAGGCAGGAGGATCGCTTGAGCCCAGGAGTTCAAGACCAGCCTAGGAAGCAGAGTGAGACCTCGTCTCTACAAAAAGATCAAAGAAGTAGCTGGGCATGGTGGACATGCACCTGTAGTCCCAGCTACTCAGGAGGCTGAGGCAGGAGGATTGCTTGAGCCCAGGGCTTCCAGGCTGTTAGGAACCAGGATCGTGCCACTGCACTCCAGCCTGGGTGACAGAGCGAGACCCTACCTCTCCGCCAAAAATAACCTCTGCCTTCTGTGCTTCAGCTGTCCTCCTTCCCACAGCCCTGTCCAGCAAGGGGTGTCCGGCAGGGGGTGTCCAGCAGGGAGGATCCAGCAGGGCTCCTCTGCTCCCAAGTCCCAGTAGGGCCATACCCCCCCACCCCACTGCCCCCACCGGGACTCCATGGCCAGCCCTACACCCTGCCAGCCTCAGCCAGAGCAGCCAGAGGGAACTGCAGATCACTGACCATGTCACTCCCCCAGAACCTTCCATGGCTCCCCAGGGTCCACAGAGTAAAAGCCACCCTCGCAGAGCAGCCCCAGCCGCCTTCCCCTTACCGGGCCATCCTCACAGCCCTGCCGTCTCCCATGCCCCAGGCTGCAGTGCCGCGCATGGTATCCTGCGTGGACCACACGTCACACCTCCAGGCCTCTGTTCTGGCTGCTCCCTGAGCCAGGCGTGCCTTTTTCTCTCCTCCTGTCTGCCTGGGACCCCGCCTCTGTCTCAAGGCTCAGCTCACGGGCAACCTCCCCTGTGCAGCCTCCCTGACCCACCCTTGCAGACTTGACCTCCCGTTCCTCTGTACTCCTGCTGGACTTCTGTCCGAGGACCAGAACACCCCATTGTGAGCTTTAGGCCGAGCTCCTTGCGGCCCCACCGCTGAGTGCCCGGCCTGAGCCAGTTCTCCGTCTGTGTCTGTTGCGTGACCCTGTGACCGCACGCATGAGTGAGCAAGTGCGGGCCTGTCCGGGCTTCCCCGCAGCCCCACGGCCCTTTCCCCGCCCCTCCAGACCACCACCCTGATCGGGCTGCTGAAGACCGCACGGCTGCTGCGACTGGTGCGCGTGGCACGGAAGCTGGACCGCTACTCGGAGTACGGGGCGGCCGTGCTCTTCCTGCTCATGTGCACCTTTGCGCTCATCGCACACTGGCTGGCCTGCATCTGGTACGCCATCGGCAACGTGGAGCGGCCCTACCTGGAGCCCAAGATCGGCTGGCTGGACAGCCTGGGTGAGCAGCTCGGCAAGCGCTACAACGACAGCGACCCGGCCTCGGGCCCCTCGGTGCAGGACAAGTACGTCACCGCGCTGTACTTCACCTTCAGCAGCCTCACCAGCGTGGGCTTCGGCAACGTGTCGCCCAACACCAACTCCGAGAAGGTCTTCTCCATCTGCGTCATGCTCATCGGCTGTGAGTGACCCAGCCTCGGGGCTCCTGGGCTCCCCAGCAGGTTTGGGGACGAGCTAGAACAGGACACCCCGTGACTGTCCATGCAGCACGTGAGCCCCATGTGTACGGCCTAGGGGCGTCTCAGTTGCATGCCTCAGGGACACCCAGAGTTTAGCCCCCACAGCCCTCGCCACCTGTGGGCCCGAGTCAGCTCCATCATGTGTAGGGTCCACAGCAAGATGAGCACACAGGGCCCCTGAAACTATTAAGAATTTCGGCACTTGGGAGGCCGAGGTGAGAGGACTGCCTGAGCCCACGGGATTGAGACCCGCCCGGGCAACTTGGCGAGACCTCATCTCTACAATAAATCAAAAAATGAGC
>NW_007042265.1:31798-33397 GCF_000164805.1 Carlito syrichta
GAGCATGTCACTGCACTCCAGCCTGGGCAACAGAGTGAGACTCTAACTCAAAAAAAAAAAAGAAAGGAAAAGAATCTCGTGATACCAGCCTGGGCAACTTGGTGAGATCTCATCTGTACAATAAATCCAAAAATTAGCCAGGCCTGGTGGTTCCAGCTACTTGGAAGGCTGAGGCTGAAGGATTGCCTGAGCTGCCCAGCAGGTCGAGGCTGCAGTGCTACGCTCCAGCCTGAAAGACAGAGTGAGACTCCAATTCAAAAAAAAAAAAATCTTGAGATAGGCCAGGCACAGTGGGAGGCAGAGGCAGGAGGAGCATGTGAGCCAGGAGTGTGAGACCAGCCTGGGCAACATAAAGAGGTCTTGTCTTTACAAATAATAATAATAAAAAGATTAACCAGGCATGGTGGCATTCACCTATAGTCCCAGCTCTACAGGAGGCTGAGGTGGGAGGATTATCTGAGCCCAGGAGGTACAGGCTGTGGTGAGCCGTGATTGTGCCACTGTGCTCCAGCCTGGGTGAAAAAATGAGAACCTCAACTCAAAAAAAGAAAATAATAACTTTGAGGTGATGACAGCCGAGCATTACACCGAGTGCAGGGTGTAACGAGCAGGGGGCTGTGTGCCTGGGGTTGTGCGTCCTGAAGCCGGGCCATAGTCACTTCACAGCAACCCACCTCTCACTCCCAAGCCACTAACAGAGTGGGCGAAGGGCCTGATTTGCCCAAAGGCACCCGGCCGGGGGATCTCGCAGGCCCAGCCCAGGGCCATGTGGCTCTCAGCCCCTGCCCTGCGCTGCCAGCTCCCCAGACACCTGCTTTAGGAAGACAGAGGCCATGCGAATTTCACACGTGGTTAAGTTGTCAGGTTCAGAGTATTTCAGGGTGTGAAAGCCCAGAAAACAAAACAAGGAAAAGAGGGGTGAAAGCAAGAGATCAAGAGTTTTGCCTGCATTCCACAACGTGCAGGAGAAGCATCTGAACTTTGAAAGTTCATTGCCCCGGCTCTTTCTGTGCAAGTGTTTGGCCTCTGGGCTCTGGAAGAGGGTGGAAGGTGGTGAGCCGGGGCCTTTGTTCCGTGGGCCCTGACTGTCCCGTGTTCACAGGCTGTCCTACACTCCTTGGCTATCCCGCGTATCCAGGCTGACCCGTGCTCCCTGGCTACCCTGTGTGCCCAGGCTGTCCCCTGCGCCCTGACACTGCCCATGCACCCTGACGCTATCCCGTACGCCCCGGCTGTCCTTTGGGCTCAGGCTGTCTCACTCCCTGGCACTGTCCCATGCTCCCTGGCTGTTCCATGTTCCCTATCTCGCGTGCCCAGGCTGTCCCATGCTCCCCGGCACTGTCCCATACTCCCTGATTGTCCCGTGCACCCAGGCTGTCCCATGCACCTCGGCGCTGTCTCGTGCGCCCTGGCTGTCCCATGAGCCCTTGTTGTCCCTTGTGCCCAGGATGCCCCGTGGCCCTGGCGCTGTTCTGTGCTCCCCGACTGTCCCATGCACCCAGACCCTGTCCCGTGCTCCCCAGTGCGCCCTGGCTGTCCTGAACGCTTCTGCCTGGACAGCGGGGCCCTCCCCGCAAGCTACCTGGGAGGGAGGCCGGC
>NW_007042266.1:0-1411 GCF_000164805.1 Carlito syrichta
CATCTACAGATGGATGGGGGAACACAGTTGTCTATAGATGGGCAAGGGGGACACAGACATCTATAGATGGGCAGAGGGACACTGTCCTCTATGGATGGACAGGGGAAACAGTCATCTATTGATAAATTAGGGGACACAGTCATCTATAGATGGACAGGGGGACACCATCATATATAGATGTTCAGGGGAGACAGTTTGCTATAGATGGTCAGGGAACACAGTCAACTTTAGATGGGTGGGGAACACAGTAATCTGTAGATGGATGGGGGGATGGGGGGACACAGTCAACTACAGATGGGCAGGGGAGACACCGTCATCAGTAGATGGACAGAGAGATACAGTCATCTATAGATGACTATGAGTCCCCTCTGCCCATTTATAGATGACTGTCCCCTCATCCATCTATAAATGAGCAAGGGGAACATAGCATCTAAAGATGAGCAGAGGGGACACAGTTGTCTATAGATGGACAGAGGGTACACAGTCATCTATAGATGGGCAAGGAACACATAGTTGTATATAAATGAATGGCGGACACAGACATCTATAGATAGGCAGGGAGAAACAGTCACATATAGATGGATGAGGGGACACAGTCATCTATAGATAGACGGGGAAAACAGTTGTCTATAGATGGGCAGAGGGGCACTGTTATCTATAGATGGACGGGAAAACAGTCATCTATAGATGGGCAGGGAACACCTGTTTGTATATAAATGGATGGGGAGACACAGACGTCTATAGATAGGCAGGGGGAAACAGTCATATATAGATGAACAGAGGGGACACAGTCATCTATAGATAGATGGGGGAAACAGTTGTCTATAGATGGGCAGAGAGGCACTGTCATCTAGAGATGGATGGAGGGACACAGTCATATATAATTGGCCAGGGGGGACACAGTTAACTATAGATAAACAGGAGGGACACAGTTGTCTATAGTTGTATGGGGGGACACAGTCATCTATCGATGGTCAGAGGGACAGAGTCATCTATAGATAGAAAGGGGGTACACAGTTATCTATAGATGGGAAAGAAGGCCACAGTCATCTGTAGATGGACATGGGGGGCACAGTCATATAGATGGGCAGCAGGGACACTGTCATCTATAGATAGGCAGCAGGGACACTGCTGTCTATAGATGAACAGGGGGACACAGTCATCTATAAATGGGCAGAGGGTCATTGTCATCTATAGATAGGCAGAAGGGACACAGTCATCTATGGATGATCAGGGGGACACAGTTGTCTATAGATTGGCAGGAGGACACAGTTGTCTTTAGATGAACTGATGGACACAGTCATCTATAAATGGGCAGAGGGGACACACTCATCTATAGGTAGGGGAGACACAGTTGTCTATGGACAGGGTGACACAGTCATCTATAGAGGGGACAGTTGTTTATAGATGG
>NW_007042267.1:0-6009 GCF_000164805.1 Carlito syrichta
CGGCCTCTTGTCTCCGCCGCACGAAGCGCTGGGACCTCAGGTGCGAGCCGCCCTGCCGGAGGGGGAGCCGAGGCACGGATACGCTCTCGCGGCGTGTGGAGGGCCGGCGACTGCCGCCCGGGCTGGCGGCTCCGGAGCTAACTGCGGTTCGCTCTGCCTGGACGCTTCTTTCACCTGCCTGACCTCATGAACTGCTCTTCATTTTCCGGGTGGCAGCTTACTTGTCACCTCCTCCAGGAAGGCTTCCCTGCCCCCCCGCATTAGGGTGGGCACCTGGCAGCCGCTGTGGGCTGGCCTAGCCGTCCACACGGCCCCTCCTCGGCTCTCTCAGACTGGAGCGTCACCATCTGCTCAACGGTCTGCCTCCACCCCCCCCATCCCTGTCTGCACTTCTTGTATCTGTCTTGTTCACCTGTCCTGTGTAACCAGTCAAACCTTTAATCGCGCCGTTTAAAATTAATTTACAAGGGGGCTAAGAGCTATGAGGGAGGAGCCAGGTCAGTGGGTGCACCCTTTCCGCCTGGGTGAGGCTGGAGCCTGTCCCGGGGTGTCCCCCAGGGAGGATGCTGAACTGGGCTTGGACCACATCGGCTGTGCTCAGAGATGGCTGCCAGGACCCTCTCCCTGGGCGAGGTCCAGGAGCAGCCTCCAAGCTCAGATTAAGCCAGGGCAGCCTACAGGGTGACTTCACAAGGGTGCTCACGTCACTCAAGACTTTCCACCCATGTGCCCTCGCCCGCTCTCTTGCTAACCAGATGGGACCCACTGGCGGCTCCGGCCTGCGCAAGCCTCTGCGACAGGCAAGCAGGCTTGGAGGTGGCCGCCACTCAGGCTTCCGGGCACTGCCAGGGACAGGAGGAGGGGCAGGCATCCCCCGGGTCCCACGCTTCCCAGGCCTCTCGCCCTCTTTCCTCACCTGCCTCTTTCCTCATCTGCCTCAGGACCCATCAGACCCGGCTAGACCACAAGCCTCCAGAGGGTAGGGGCTGCCTCTTTCCTTCTGTGCTCAGCTTCAGTCCTCATCTAGCCACAGGTGAGGGACTGTCCCACGGTGTCCCTTTCTGTCTTCCAGGCCAAGCCGTCCTCTGCTGGGCACCCTGCACCACCAGCCATCACCTCCCTCTTCAAGCCAAGACAGTCTCCCTCCTGGAATATAAATGCACTCCCGGCTCTTAGCTCTAAAAACAAGGCGCTGTCTCCCCTCCCAGATCCATTTCCTCCCTCTTGTGAACCTCCCCACCCTCGCCTCATCCCTCCTCGGAGACCCTCGCTGCGGTCCTCCGTGGCTCTCCTTGGCGTTTCCGGCCCCGAACCTTCTGTCCCTGGCCACAGTGGGGTTCTCTCCTGGTTCCCTCCGGCTCTTTGACTTCTCCGCACCCCCTCTTCTTCTGTCTCCCCCCAGTCCAAGCCCTTCCCCTGCCCCTTCTCGGCACCATCTCTGGGGGTTTCCCCGTGGTGTAAATGACACGCATATCCGGGCTCAGAGGTGCCTCCGAGCCTCCCCCAGACGCCCACAGGCGCCCCGTTGCGCCATCTCCCAGAGGGCAGTGTTGCCATTTTTGTCTTTCTCCTCTTCCCTCACCAAGCGCCCCTCCCCACCCACTCCTTCACACCCTCAGCTCGGCGACCGACCCCCCAACTCAGCCACCGACCCCCCAACTCAGCCACTTGCCCAGGCTCAGCTTGGCGTCGTCCCGCCCTCCCTCCTGGCAGTCCTTCCCCTGCTCTGGGTCCAGCCCCCACCTCTCCCAGACAGCCCCCGATCTCTCCCTGCTGGCCTCCCTGAATCTAGGAGTGACCCTCCTCCTACAGTCAGAGGGCTCTTCTCCAGACACAGATGAGACCTCATCCTCCTCCTGCTTGAAACTTCGGAGGCTCCCAGCTGCCTTAAGATCAAGCCCCAACTTCTGAATGTGTCTGGGAAGGCCCCTCCGGCCCTGGTCCTGGCCCTGTCAGGTCTTCCTACCCTTGGCTGCTGTCTCCAGTCACACCGACTGTGCCCTGGTGGGCCATATTCTTTTTCTCCTCTGTGCACTTGAGTGTCGGAGAGGCCTAGAGAGCCTCACTCTCTATTTCAGGGGTCTACCTTATCCATCAGGGCTCAGCTCCAGGGTGCCTCCTCAGGGAAACCTTCCTTCCTCTCCTAGCCTGGATGTGATACAATCTGTCTGAACTCTCCAGTACCCTGTAGCACTCTCGATGGAAGCCCCTGACCACACTATCTGAATTCTTTGTTTTCTCGATTCTTTCTCTATTTGAGTTGCAAGCCCCTGTGGTAGAGACCGGTCTTCACAATTGTCCTCTTAGCACCATGCACAGAATCCTCCTCAAAAGTAGTTAACTTGAGACTTCTTTCTTTATTTTTTTATTTTTATTTTTCTGAGTTGGAGACTTACTCCATCACCCAGGCTGGAGTGCAGTGGCACGCTCACGGCCACCGCAACCTCAACCTGCTGGGCTTAGACGATCCTTCTGCCTCAGCCTTCCAAGTAGCTGGAACTACAGACGCACGCCACCATGCCCGGCTAATTTTTTTGTGTGATGTATTGTAGAGACGAGTTCTCACCAAGTTGCCCAGGCTGGTCTCGAACCCCCAGGCTCAGGCAAACCTCTCACCTCGGCCTCCCAAAGTGCTGGGATTATAGGCTGAGCCGCCATGCCCAGTCCTCTTTTTTCATTTTTATTAACTTTTTTTTCTTTTCTTTTTTTTTTTTTAGAAATAGGGTCTTGCTATGTTGTCCAGGCTGAGTGCAGTGGCTATTCATAGGTTCAATCACAGTGTACTACAGCCTCGAACTCCTGGGCTGAATTGATCCTCCCACTTCAACTTCCTGAGTAGCTGGGAATAAAGACTTCGGTTTTCTTAAGTGTATTTAGTGCTATAAATGTCTCTTTCAGCAGTACTTCAGCTGCATCTCACATATTTCGGCACATTACATTTTAACTCTCATTCCGTTTGATGTAGTTCTTAATTTTCTTTGAGACTTCTTCATAGATTCATGGATTATTTAGAAGTGTAGTGCTTAATTTCCAAGTATTTGGAGATTTTCCTGTAGTCTTTCTGTTGCTGATTTTTAGTTTGATTCTATTATGGTTGGAGAACACATTCCATATGATTTCAATTCTTTCACATTTGGTGAGATTGATTTTATGGTCCAGGATATGGTCACTCTGGGTGAGTAGCCCGTGGACACTTGGAAAAAATGTGTCTTCTACTGTTGTTGAATGGAGTCTTCAATATATGTCAATTAGATCATGTAGGTTGGTCGTGTTGTTTAGCTTTCCTGTAACCTTTCTGGCTTTCTATGTCCTTTCTGGTCTAGGACTCTTATCGCTGGCTGAAATGGGGCATGGAAAGCCCCACATGGAATTGTGGATCAGTCTAATTTTCCTTTACAGTCCGTTTTTGCTTTGTATATTTTGAGTCCCTATTGTTTGGTGTGTATTCATTTAGGATTGCTCTGTGTTCTTGGTCCTTTTTTCATTATGTAATGACTCTCTTTATCTCCAGTAATCGTATTTGCTCTGAAATCTACTTTATCTAATATTAATACAGCCACTTGTCCTTTTTTAAGAATTAATGTTTGTATCATATATCTTTTTCCGTTGTCTTGCTTTCAATTACTTATGTCATTGAATTTGAAGCACAGTTCTTATAAACAGCATACAGTTGGCTCATTTTTTAAAAAGCCACACTGCCAATCTCTGCTTTGTAGTTGGTATGCTTATACTATTTGCATTTAAGGCTTACATTGGCCATTTTATTATTTTTTACCTTCATTTTCTCTGTCTCTCTTTTTTTGTTTTTGGGGTTTTTTTGTTGTTGTTGTTGTTGTTTTTGGTTTTGAGTTGGAGTCTTACTTTGTCACCCAGACTGGAGTGCAGTGGCACATTCAAGGCCACTGCAGCCTCGACCTGCTGGGCTCAGGTGATCCTTCCACCTCAGCCTTTCAAGTAGCTGGAACTATAGGTACATGCCACCATGCCTGGCTAATTTTTTTATTTATTGTAGAGGTAAGGTCTCGCCAAGTTGCCCAGGCTGATCTTGAACCCACGGGCTCAGGCAACCCTCTCCCCTCGGCCTCCCAAAGTGCTGGGATTATAGGTGTGATCCACCACGCCCGGCTGTTTCTCTTTTCTTCTCTTCCTGTGTCTATTGTTTAGGATTCTCTCTTGATTTACTGATAGTGTTTTTGTGTGGTTTTCTTAGTGGCGGCTCTGGGTATTACAATATATACGTGCGGCTTCTCAACATCTACTGATATCAATGTCTTCCCACCTTGAGTGGTCCCTTTACCCTCTCTACCTTCCCCCTTTTATTTTTTAAAATTTTATTTATTTACTTTTTTTGAGTTGGAGTCTCACTCCATCACCCAGACTGGAGTGCAGTGGCTGCCCCCGGCCACTGCAGCCTCGACCCGCTGGGCTCCGGCCATCCTTCCGCCTCAGCCTTCCAAGTAGCTGGAACTACAGGCGCGCGCTGTCACGCCTGGTTAATTTTTTTTTTTTTTTTTTTGATTTATTGTCGAAATGCGGTCTCGCCGAGTTGCCCAGGCGGGTCTCGAACCCGCGGGCTCAGGCAATCCACTCACCTCAGCCTCCCAAAGCGCGGGATGACAGGCTGAGCCACTGAGCCTAGCTCCCCCTTTTAAATATTGTTGCCTTGGGTAGCAGATGGCATTCTAATGGTGGCTTCACTCATCTCGTTGGTCTCCAGTTTCAGATGAGAAATCCACTGTAATTTGAAGTGGAGTTCCCCTAGAGGTCGTGTGTTATTTTCTCTAACTGTTTTCAAGAGGGTTTGGTCTTCAGTTTTCAGAAATTTAGTTATGATGTTTCCTGGTATAGATTTCTTTGTCTTATTCTATTTAGAATTCATTTTCTTGAATCTGTAGACTTATATCTTCCACCAAATTTGGGACATTTTCAGCTATTTTTTTTTTCTCCTTCTTCTTTTGTCAGGGTCTCACTGTGTTGCCCAGGCTGGAGTGCAGTGGCATGGTCAGGATGATCATGGCTCATGGCAGCCTCGACCTTCTGGGTTCAGGTGATCCTTCCACCTCAGCCTCCTAAGTAGCTGGAACTACAGGTGCATGCCACCATGCCCGGTTAATTTCTTAATGTTTTTGTAGAGACAAGGTCTCTGTGGTCTCTATTTTGCTATGTTGCCCAGGCTTGTCTCGAACTCCTGAGCTCAAGCAATCCTCCTGCCTCATCCTCCCAAAGTGGTTAGATTACAGGCGTAAGCCGCGGCACCCGGCCCGTTATTTCTTCACTTCCTCCTTCGGCTTCACTTTCTTGCTTCTCCTTTTTGGACTCCGGTGATATGAATGTTAGATCTTTTGTTATTGTCCCCTAGGTCTCTGAGGCTCTGTTCATTTCTTAGCAGTCAATTTTCTTCCTATTGTTCAAATTGGGTACTTTTTAAAAAAATTAGGGTCTTACTCTGTCGCCCGGGATGGAGCGCAGTGGCACATCACGGCTCACCGCAGCCTCTTCCTCCTGGGCTCAGACAATCTTTCTGCCTCAGCCTCCCAAGTAGTTGGGACTACAGGTGCATGCCACCATGCCCAGCTAATTTCTTAATTTCTTCATCTTTGTAGAGATGAAGTCTCGCTATGTTGCTTAGTCTGGTCTCAAACTCCTGGGTTCAAGTAATCCTTCTAACTTGGTCTCCCAAAGTGCTAGGATTACAGGCATGAGCCACTGCACCCAGCCCAGATTGGGTAAATTCGATTTATCTTTCCTCAAATTCACTGATCCTGTCCTCTGTCATTTCCACTCGGCAACTGAGCCCATCAGGAAGTTTTAAAATTTTCTGCTGTGTTTTTCAGTTCTGAAATCTCCATTTGATTTTTTTCACACCTTCTATTTCTTTACTGAAAATTTCTTTGTTTTTTTAACTAAAGTGCTTTATGTTGTGTCACCAGCCATCGTACACTTTAACCTATTTTTTTTTTTTTTTTTTTTGAGTTGTAGTCTCACTCTGTCGCCTAAACTGGAGTGCAG
>NW_007042267.1:6042-10021 GCF_000164805.1 Carlito syrichta
CACAGCCTCGACTTGCTGGGCTCCAGCGATCCTTCCGCCTCAGCCTTCCAAGTAGCCGGAATTACAGGCATGTGCTACCACGCCCAGCGGATTTTTTTATTTATTGTAGAGATGAGGTCTTGCTGCCCAGGTGGGTCTCGAACCCGCTGGCTCAGGCAATCCACTCACCTCAGCCTCCCAAAGGCGCGGGATTACAGGCTGAGCCACCGAGCCTGGCACTTTAACCTATTTTATATAGAATTAGAGTTTTGAAGGGTGAATTAGAATTCACCTGAAAAAAAAATTTCATTTGTATAAAGACACATCCATAAGAAGTCGTGATTTGCAGATGTGCTTGTGCTGATCTTAAAAAAAATACTTACCTGGCAGGGGAGATACCATGGTCACAAAAATTTCTTTTTTTTAAAGCAATGTATTTATTATTATTGTTATTATTATTAGCAGTAGTAGTAATTGTAGTAGTATTTTTTGTTGTTGAAAGCAGGATTTATTGAGCTCTTACAGTGGGAGGGGACCCAAAGGGGTTGCCAGTAGTAGTATTTTTTGAGTCAGGGTCTCACTCTGCCACCCAGAATGGAGTGCAGTGGCACAATCACAGCTCACTGCTCTTTGCTGATAATTTATTTATTTTCATTTGTTTCAAGAGAACAGATCATTGCTTGCTGAACCATTAGTCCGATGGTTGCTTTTAAAAAAATCACATAATCCCAATAGCTGATTCATCTCAGTGTTGATGTCCGTCGATTATCTTCTCCTTCATGTTGTGATGTTCCTGGTTCTTGGTGGGAAGAGTGAATCTGACTATGTCCCGGGCATTGCAGTTAGGAGACTCCAGGCCTGTTCAGATCTTTTATTTTGGCAGTAATCACCCTGTTTAGGTTAGCATGCAGGTCTTGGCTTAGTTTTGTGGGCCATGGTTCCACTGACAATCTAATTTCCAGAGCCTGAACAGTGCTACTGAGGTCAGTTTGTCTATATGATACAGCTTAAGGGGACAGAAGGAGCTTTCCAAGGCTGCTCGTGCCTCCAGGTGGGAGAAGGGGGACAGACAGCACATCCTGTGCCCGCTGCTTGCCGTGGTGGGTTGTCCTCTCACCATCATGTCAGGCCCTCTCTCCCTGCTGTGCTGTGTCTTTGGGTTGAGGGGGAAGCGGTGTGAAGTTTCAGGCCCAGTGAGGAAGAGAGAGCTGACCCTGGTCGATGTCCTTCCTGCTTCTACCTGGCTTGCCTGCTGTTTTGGTGGGGTTCCCATTCAACCCGGGAGAGAAAGGAGTCTGCTTGAGCTAGGCTGTGGCTAGGCTGGGTGCTGGGAAGTACATGCCTGGGTCGGCCCCTTCTTCAGTTGAGTAGAGGTGAGGGTGTCATAGCTGCTTTGCTGTTAAATGCTCCCGATCGGGGTCTCGCAGGGCCTCAGCCACCATTCAGAATTCTCTTGTGACTATTTCCAGGGTTTATAGTTGTTCTTAGCAGACAGGAACAGGGACTGTCGAGTTTACGCCATCTTATCCAGACTGGAAACCTCTTAAGTATTTGATTGAGTGTTTGTTTGGAGGAAGGTGATGAAGGTGGAACCTGGAGCCAGGAAGACTTTTCTCTGCGAAAAGCAGAGGAACTGACTCAAACGAGGGTTCTGAGAAGCAGGCAGGACTCCAAGGCTGTCTCCCTCCACACCCGCATGACTCCAGCGTTCGGTGGCATCTCCCTGCAGCCATGGACCCTGTGGCTTTTGGAGGAGCCCAGGTTGCGGGCGCTCCTCTAAGGCTCGTCCTGTAGAATCCACTGGAACACTGACAGGCACTGGCCGGGGAAGCTGCCGACGCCCAGCCGAGGGGCTGGAGAGAAGTGAGGAAGGGGGAAGCCCCAGCAGAGACGCCTGGGAAATAGACCCCACCATGGGCAACTGGCATCCAAAGAGGGTGGCTGCCATGTGATGGGGTGGGGGACTGAAGAGTCGAAGAATGAGCCCTGGGAGCTAATCCCCTGGACCCCCGAGACCCAATCTCCTTCTCTGGGCTCCAGTGACCGTTTCCCCCACCCCAGCAGCCGTACCTGGTGAGTTCACACAGACAGGGGGTGGGACTTTGCAGACCTCAAGGGGGATCTACAGGCATCTTGGGGAGACGGTTTTCCCTGCCCCTGTAGGGTGGCTGGGCCCCTCCGTGCAGCCATGAGCTGGAGACCTGACAAGGCTTGCAGCTCGGCTGCAGCCTTTGTTTCAGGGGGAATGGCCGCTGGCTTCCAGAACCTGTCGGGTCTCCCGGCTCCTGGTCACCTGGAATCTCTGCCACTGATCAGTGTGCAAACACCCCTGTGGGGGCATCAGGGGGCGTCCTCCACTGTCCAGCAGGGAGGAAGGTGGCTCTGCACGGGGCCAGATGCTCTTTCGGTGGCACCCAGCCAGGTGAGGGGGCTGCTCACCTGTCACAGAGTGGGAAACTGAGGCTTGCAAGGGCCTCATTTGTAATATGGGGCCACAGGCCAGACCTCCTGACCCTCAGGCTGACAAAGTGACTCTTCTCTCCCACCTTAGAGGCCCAGACCCTGCCCCTACCCTCCAGGTCTGCCTGTGTCCCTCCTCCACCTCTCCTGCTAGGGACTGTCCTGTGGTCCCCATCTCGCTGGGGCCTGTCTTGTGTTCCCTTCCCTCATGTTGAAACCTGTCTTCTGGACCCCCTGGCTGGGGTGTCCTGTGTCTCCCACCTCTCCTGCTGGGGTCTGTCCTGTATCCCCCAGCCCCTCCTGCCGGTGACTGTCCTGTGGTCCCCGTCTTGCTGGGGCCTGTCCGGTGTCCCCCCCATGCTGAGACCTGTCTTCTGGGCCCCCCTGACCGGGATCTGTCTGTATCCCTATCTCTCCTGCTGGGGCCTGCCTGAGGCTCCCGGAAGAATTGACCGGGGTCACCTGCGGGCCAAGGCCGGGATCCCTCCCCAGACTCCTACCCAGCCCCATCCTGTTGTCCTTCCCAGCGTGTATTTAGGTTCCTAATGGGCTGCCTCCTCCGCCCAGTGCCCACCGTCTCCACAGAAGCCTGTAATTTTGGAGGGCTGAGTCACCACCGGCTGACGGAAGCTGGTCAGCATGCTGCACAGCCTAGGGTGCTGCTGTGTGCTACGGGGCCTGTGCCCTGCAGCTAGGAGTCCCTGAGACCTCTTTCCAGTAGGCCATGCCTGTGAATGAGTCTTTGAATGCAGAATCAGGCAGAGAATAACCACTCCTTTGTTCCCTCACCCACCCATGCCAGGAGAGCCGCTGGGCTCCCTGATTAGGGACTTTCCCAGATGCCTGGGGGTTTGGATGAAGCCAGGAAGCAGAGGATAGCAAAAGCCTACAGGTTTCAGACAGGGCATAGGCGCATCTATGCCACGTACAAAGAAAGGATAAGGGTCTGCAGAGGGCTGCGGTCATGATGAACCAGACCCTGGGGGAGGCGGCTGGAGACTGAGGCTACTCCACAGAGCAGCTGTGTGACCCTGAGCAGGTGATTGAAACTCTCTGTGTGTCTGTTTTCCCATCTGTGAAATGGGACAATACCAGGTCTGTGATGACGAGTCTGTGAATGAGCCCAGCTAGCTTAGGGAGGCACAAGAGACAAAGTTGTCTGCAGAGGACAGCCTGCTAGAATCTGACAGTGGGGCTCGCTGCAGGGAAGTTTTTAGGAACAGAACTGAAGATGGGAAGGGGGTGTTCCCACCCCAGGCGAAGATAGGGAGTCCCAAGAGAGCCTCAGCTGGGCATTACTAAACTTGAGTCCCAGCTGGGGAGCTTTCTGGGGGAGGGGAGAGCTTGGCCACATGGGTGCAGAGAGACAGCAGCCCCGCCCCAGAGCATTCTGAAGGGTGACTGGGGCTGCCTGGGGGTTACCCTCTGCATCGCCACCATTCCCCAGGGGAGCATTCGACATCAGGAGGGTAGGTCAGGCGGGACACTCCTTGAAGCGCTCGCTTCCCAGATGGCATTGAACCCCAGGACCAGGAGCTAG
>NW_007042267.1:10239-30120 GCF_000164805.1 Carlito syrichta
CGGGCAGGAGGATGGAGGGCAGCAAGGAGAGAGACGTGCCAGCCCCCACCTCCGCCCCCAGCTGCTGGGCATTGGCTGTGAGATGCAAGTTTTTACTTAGACTCTATATATTTTACTATGTGACAGTGAGTCTGGCTGGACCGAGATGAGATGATTCTTCATGCTGAAGGTGAACAAGAAGCTTTGGGAACTGCCAGAGTTGACAAGGGACTGAAGGACACTCGTAGAAGACGATGGAGGGCTAGGAGTGGAGAGAAAAGCTGTGTGCACGTCGCCGAGTTTAGCCTCTTCAGTAAACCGGTTCCACTCACATGACGTGGACTCTCAGCCCGGACCCGAGCCCTCTGGCCACTGCTTTCCCTCCAGTTCCCAGTCTCCGGTGCCTCCTCCACCTCTTCCTTCTCATTACCTCCTCCATTTCCATCATCTCCACCCCACTTGTCCCACCTCCACTATCACCTCCTCTATCTCTACCTCCTACTCCATCCCCATCACCTCCTCCTAAACCACTTCCACTCATCCCTTCCCAGGATCCCAGCTCCGTGTCCCTGCTGTGCTCCTCCCTGAAAGGCGCCGTGCAAGCCATCTCCCACCTGGAAGAATCACTCCAGCCCCAGTGCCTGCCCGGCTACACCCAGCACCACGGTATGGGAAAGGGTTGCCCTGCACCTGGGTACAGGGGCCGTGGGGAACAGGCAGTGGTGCTGTCACGCAGAAGGTGCTGGATCTTGACCCTGATGGCATGCAAGGAGCCAAGCTGAGGGCTGGGCCCTTTCTTGGTCCTTGGTGCCACCTTGCAAGGTGAGACTTGCCATCCCATTTGACAGACGAGGAGTTGAGTAGAGAGATGTGTGAGAGTCCTGCTCCTGCCAAGGGTGTGAGGTTTCCTGAAGGAGAGACAAATAGGTGAAAGACGAAAATAATATACTCGGACACCTGCTTGCTGAACAGATGCCATTAGACCCGGCAGGGGCAGACCCCCACAGAGATGCAGTGGCCCATCTGAACTCACTGGCCACTGAGTAGCCAAGTCACCTCCCAGAAGCCCTGGGCAGCCTGATACCTCTGCAGGTGCCTGACAGGGGCTTCTCTTCCACTTGACCACTCCTCCTCTGACTCAGAAACAGCCCAAACCCCTGAGTGACTGGCCCTGCGAGCCTGTGTGCGACAGAAGGGGATTTGTCTGGCTTAAGCAGACACCTCGTCTGAGTGTTGTTGGAGCAGCTTGAGCCTCGGCCACAAGCCCAGGAGGGCAAGAACAAGCCATGACCTTGGTATCCTCAGATCGGACCCCAGCCTGCTGAGTGGCAGGAAATCTTCTCAGTCATTTGGGGCTCCTGCTGCCCCTGACCCTCCCCAACTGTCACCACCACCATGGGTATGCAAAGGCCCCAGGCCTTCCAGAGTAGGCCCTGGTCACTGCCCTGCTCTGATTCCACTAAGACGTCCACTGTCACACCCTGATGGTCCTCTCTGACGTGTGGCTCTGTGCACCTGGCCACACGGGAGAGGCTGGGCCTGATGTGCCCTGGGCCCCCTCCCGTGAGAGCCAATGACTTCGGGACGACCTCCCACCTCTCCTCGGCTGTGGGGTGTCCCTGTTCCTTTCTCTTTTTGTCAAGGAGTCCCTCAGTCCCCTACCCCACACAGCCAGCAAGTGTGTCTCTTCTCAGGAAAAAGGAGGGACCGCTGTCTCCATCAGCCTCTGCTTCATGCTGGGCACAAAATCCCCGACATCTCAGAATAGGAGCTAGAAAAATATGGGCGCAGAGCCCTCCTGTGGCCTGGGCAACCCCAGCGGGGTGTCAGTGTTCCCAGGATGGAGGGAACTGTCTGCCTTGGGGAATGGTAAGGCGATTTGGTTCAGCTTCGGAACTGTCCAAGGTGGTCTTTTCTGGGACTCTTTGGTCTCGGGTGGGCTCCTGTGTTTGCAGGGACTGCTCGAAGGGACCATACTCAGGGTGGAGCTAGATGCCCCATGAGCGATGACCTTCAGCTATTGCAGCTGTTCAATGGACATTTGTGAAAACAACTACCAGCACCGCCAAGAGTAATGGCCATGGTCACTGTCTCTTCTTTCTATTCTGAAGGAGCATCCATCACCTGTGGACTCCAGATCACCTGTGTGTGGGCTCTGGACCACTGAGACACAGAAATGATTATTCATGTATTTGCATAATGTCCTGGGGCCAAAGAAACTAGCCTGAGGACCACACTCACCAACCCTCAGTGCTCAGAGAGAGAGGTGGACAAGGCATTGTGCTATTTTTAAAGGTGAGCTCTCTGCCAGGCAGGATGTCTCATGCTTATAATCCCAGCCCTTTGGGAGGCCAAAGTGGGAGGATTGCTTGAGTCTAGAAGTTTGAAACCCACCTGGATAACATAGAGATACCATCTCTTTAAAAAAGCTTATTAAAAATAGTCAGACATGTGGCACATGCCTGTAGTGCAAGCTATTTGGGAGGCTGAGGCAGTAGGATCACATGAACCCAGGAGGATGAGGTCGAGCCTGCAGTAAGCTATGATTATACCCTGCACTCCAGTCCTGAGCAACAGAGCAAGACCCCAACTCCAAAAAAAAAAAGAAAGAAAAGAGAAAAACATGGTAGGGTTTTGATCATTGTTTCCCAGACTGCTCTCTAAAGAGGGCAGACAATAGAATCAGGCATGGTGGCTCACACCTGTAATCCTAACACTTTGGGAGGCCAAGGCAAAGAATCACTTGCGCCCAGGAATTCGAGGCTGCAGTGAGCTATGATCACACCGCTACACTCCAGCTGGGGCCACAGAGCGAGACCCTGACTCTAAGATAAAATAAATGAGAGATGTCTGCTTTGGATTTCCCCCGTCTCTTTCCCCCAACTCTCTTACTCACTGGCCAGAAGCCCTTCCAAAGAACAATGACTAGAAAGACACTGGCCCTCAGGCCCAAGAGCAGAGCCCGACAGGGTCACTCAATCACACAGGGCAGGGCCCAGAGGGAAGAGGAGGTATTTCCAGGGCCCATTAATGTAGGCTGATAACTGAAAGAGTTTAAGCATCAGAAAGATGGTGACCTGTGTCTCTGCAGCTGGGCACACCTGTGTCTCTGCCTGGCGCTGGCAAAATGGGCGCTTCACTGTGTCCCCTCCCTTCCAGTAAACGTTGATAGTGAAAGTTTCCACCTGAAACTGAAGGCCCCTCCATACCCCTCCTGGGCCCTGTTCTTTCTTCTTTCTCACAGCAAACTACCCTCTTCGTGTCATTTGGTCTTTACATTTGTAGTTCATACCTTTTTACATATGTAAATATCCGCAAGCAGTACCCCGAATTGTTGTGTGTGTGTGTGTGTGTATTTAAATGCCAATTGACACATGAACTTTTAAGATTATTTGTAGCCACGAGGTCTCACTATGTTACCCAGGCTGGTCTTGAACTCTGAGCTCCACAAATCCTCCTGCCTTGACCTCCCAGGATTACAGGTGTGAGCCACAGCGCCTGGCCTATTGTGTGCATTAATCTCACTGTTCATATTATTGTGTGATGGATGTATTTGGACTTTTTCTGCCATTTAACTTTGGTTTCTATATGTCAAGCTTCTGTCTCCCCAAAGTTCACGTGTTGAAAACTTAATCCCCAGTGCAACAGTGTTGGGAGGTGGGACCTTTTAGGTGATTAGGTCATGAGGGGGTTATCATGGGGATGGCTTGTTATCTCGAGAGTGAGCTTGTTACAAAGCAAGTTCCCGCAGGGTGCATGGGTCACACCTGTAATCGCAGTGCTTTAGGAGGCGGAAGCAGGAGGATCACTTGGGTTTGAGACCAACCTGGGCAACATAGCAAGACCACAAAAAATAAAAATAAAAAAATTAGCCTGGTGTGGTGGTGTGCACAAGTAGTCCCAGCTACTCTGGAGGCTGAGGCAGAAGAATCACCTGAGCCCAGGAGGATTATATAAACTATAATTGAGCCACTGTCCTCCAGCCTGGGCAAGAAAGAAAGACCCTGATTCTAGGGAGAAAAGAAACTAGTCTGGCCCCTTTGGCTCTTATTATCTCTTATTCTGTGGCCCTTCTGCCTTTTGCTATGAGATAATATTGCCAGAAGGCCCTTGCTGAATGCAGGTCCCTTGCAGGCTTCCCAGCCTCCAGAACTACAAGAAATAAATCTCTCTTCTTTATAAATTATCCAATCCCAGGTATTCTGTGATAACAGCATGAAATGAACTAAGTCATTTCTGTAGTTTTATTATTTTAGAACTTCAGTTCCACCTTTTAAAATTTAATTTATTTGTTTATTTTTGTTTTCATTTGTTTTTTTTTTGTTTGTTTTTTGGTTTTTTTTGAGTTGGAGTCTCACTCTGGCACCCAGACTGGAGGGTAGTGGCCACTCCCGGCCACCGCAGCCTCGACCTGCTGCTGGGCTCCGGCGATCCTTCCGCCTCAGTCTTCCAAGTAGCTGGAATTACAGGCGTGCACTACCACGCCTGGCTCATTTTTGATTTATTGTAGAGATGAGGTCTCACCAAGTTGCCCAGGCGGGTCTCGAACTCGTAGGCTCAGGCAATCCACTCACCTCAGCCTCCCAAAGGCGCGGGATTACAGACTGAGCCACCGAGCCCAGCTTATTTTTGTTTTTAGAGATGAGGTCTTGCTATGTTGTCCAGGCTAGTCTTGAACTCCTGGGCTCAAGCAATCCTTCCACCTTGCTCTCTCAAAGTATTGAGATTGCAGGTGTCCACCACCACACCTAGCCAGTTCTACCTTTTTAAGCACATGAAATTAGTTATTGTTATTTTCATAATATTAATTCAATTAACCAACATATTTCTGTGTTTACCATCTTTTTTTTGTAATCTTCTCTTTTCCTAGAGGTTGACTTTTCTTCTTGCTAAAGTGGGAAGGGAACTCTGAATGATTTATTTTATTTTATTTTTTGAGTCAGAGTCTCACTTTGTTGCCCAGGCTGCAGTGCAATGGCACACTCATGGCTACTGCAGCCTCAGCCTGCTGGGCTCAGGCAACCCTTCTGCCTCAGACTTCTGAGTAGCCATGCCCAGCTAATTTTTTGATTTATTGTAGAGATGAGGTCTTGCCACATTGCCTAGGCTGGCTTTGAGCCCTTGGGCTCCGACAATCCTCTTCCTCCACCTCTCAAAGTACTGAGATTACAGGCCTGGGCCACCACACCCAGCTGGAACTCTTTATTAGACTTTGCATGTCTGAAAATGTCCGCTATACCTCCACACTTGAATGATACTTTAGCTGACTGTAGAATTCTAGGATGACAGCTGAAAATATTGAAAAAATTTTCCAGGTTGTAAGAAATGTGTTGAATTCTACTTGTCGTTTCCTTGTAGATAATGTGTTCTTGTCTCGTGGTTTTCCAGATTTTCTCTTTGTCCTCAAATGGGTTGCGGTTTCACTCCAAAGTAACTAAGTTTGAACTGATGTTTACTTATCCTGTGCAGCATTCTGTGTTTGAAGATTCTTTTTTTTTTTTGAGTTGGCATCTCACTCCGTCATCCAGGCTGAAGTGTAGTGGCACGCTCACAGCCACCCCGCATCGACCAGCTGGGCCCTAGCGAGCCTTCTGCCTCAGCCTTCCAAGAGCCGGAAACACAGGCATGCGCTACCACACCTGGCTAATTTTTTATTTATTGTAGAGATGAGGTCTCGCCAAGTTGCCCTGCCTGGTCTCGATCCCACTGGCTCAGGCAATCCACTCGCCTCAGGAAGATTCTTGTCTCTTAGTTTTTGAAGCACTTCACCTATCATCTTCTGGAACGTTGTTTTTGCATCATATCTCCTGTTCTCTTCTGGGGATTATCATCTGCCTTCCATGTTTCTTAATTGTAACTTCTTATTTGGATCTGTTTCATCTGTTTTGTCCTGTGCCACATCCTCATTAATATCTGCCAACTATTTATTATCAAAGTGTCCAGCTATGTACTTTCTGTCTGTTGAGTTTTTAAGTTCAATAATCACACCTTTAACTTTCAGGATTTCTTATTGATTCTTTTTCATGACCGCCTGTATTTATTTCATTTAAGGCAGTTTTGGTTGTACCATTTTTTTTTTTTTTTTTTGAGTAGGAGTCTCACTCTGTCACTCAGGCTGGAGTGCAGTGGCACATTCACAGCCACCGCAGCCTCGACCTGCTGGGCTCAGGCGATGTTTCTGCCTCAGCCTTCCAAGTAGCTGGAACTGAAAGTACCTGCCATCATACCCGGCTAATTTTTTAATTTACTGTATAGACATGGTCTCGCCAAGTAGCCCAGGCTTGTTTCAAACCCCTGGACTCAGGCAATCTTCTTGCCTCTGCCTCCCCAAGTGCTGGGATGATGGGCATGAACCATTGTGCCCGGTTGCTTTTATTAAGATGAGCTTTGCCCGTGTGTTTGGGGTGAGGTTTGCAGATTCATCTGGAGTAGAAGATGTCTCTCTCACTCCAGCCATTCTCCCCCCACCTTCTGAACCCCCATTGCCTGCACTTGTTCTCTTGGTGGCCTTTTCCAGATAGTGAGATCCTGTATCATTGGGTCCAAGTTCCCACCTCTGGGGGATGGGCATTGGAGACATTGTCCCCCCCAGGTGCTGAGTTCCTGGGTACCAGGGCTCTGAGGCTACAGCTATTTCCTCCCAGCTCTCCAGGTGCCCCATGGGGAGCCCTGTCCCTACCCCTGTGCAGAGCTTGGTCCCAGTACCCTGCCTCATTTTTAGTGTCTGTTACATGGAGACGGTTGCCTTACTTTTTTTTTTTTTAAAGATGACCATATCTTTTAACTTTCTCTTTTATCTGTCTTTGCAATACAGAATGACTTGAAAAATGAACTTAAAGTGCATCTTTTTTATGCTTGAAATAATTTCTTTTATTGCAAGTTCAGGAAAAATAGAAAACCAGTGTCATTTTTTAGTTTCCTGGAATGCAGTGGGTTTGAAGGTTAATTTTTAAAGATAAAATCTCATCGAATTGACCCAAATGTGAGCTCAACTGAACAATTTTTCCCTCACAGGGGCAGGCCCTGCCAGCTGCATGCAGGCATCACGTCATAAATTACTGTTCCCATTTAAATGTCGGAGGAAATCAAATTTTCTCACAAGATAAATGGCGTCGGTTTCTCTCTATTGGAAGCCTGTTTGCTAATTGAAGCTAATTGTTCATGTTTGATAAACCATTTCATTGAATTATAACATTGACCCAGAAAAATGCATACATGATGTGTGTGCAACGTGACAGACTCACACGTGGACACACCCGTGTAGCCTCTGTCCCAACATGAGCAGCCCTGGGGTGGGGGGTGGGGCCATAACTCCATTCCATGGTCAGGAAACAAAAGGTCAGAGAGGTTCAGTGATTTTTTTCCCCCCACCATCCTCAGCTAGGAAAAGACATGTGGGGGTCCGGGAGAGGGAGGGGAACACAGGCCAGGTCTTGTGACCCCACATTGGCTGCAGTCGGTGGAGGGGCTGGAAAGCGGGGAGATGCCAGCTGGGGGCAGAGAAAACACCCAAGTCAGGTGGGCCCAGGAGGGAATGGGGAGGGGGAGGGGCTGAGGCGGAAGTGGCAGGGCTGGAGAAGGCCTGGGGCCAGCCTGGCCCAGCTGTGGGGTTGGGACAGTTGGACAGTCAACTGGCTTTGGGATTCTCTAGTCCAATGTGTTTTATTTGTGTGTGTGTGTGTGTGTGTGTGTGTGTGTGTGTGTGTGTGTTTAAACTGGAGGTTTAAACTGGGGTTGCTAAGTTTTTATTTTGCTAAAAAGAGATATATATACACTACTTGCTATTGTCGTTGTTTTATTTTATTTATTTACTAATTTATAAAAATGTCCAATGGCCAGAAACCAGAGCTTTATTCTTAAGAACATTGTCACACACACACACACACACACACACACAGAAAAAAAACTCCGAAAAGAGATCCGTCATTTGAACATCTTCAACTTTATGGAAAAACCACTTTGCTTTGTCCTCGTTTATTTCATTCTGCCTTGGACAGGTGAGATCTTGTCCCAGGCTGGCCCTAGTCACCAGTATCCAGCCTGGGATGTTGGCAAAGCCCTCTTTCAGGGCTGATTCTCTAGGTCTGGGTTCTGGGACCACAGTGTTTCCAGACTTAGCAAGTGAAACTACAGGCTTTCCAGCGACATTCGAATTTCAGATAAACAATACATTTTTTAAAGTACACGTAAGCTGGGCATGGTGGCTCACGCCTGTAATCCCAGCACTTTGGGAGGTGGAGGTGAGAGGATTGCCAGAGCCCACGGTTTGAGACCAGTCTGGGCAACATGGCAAGACCTCGTCTCTACAATAAATAAAAAAAATTAGCCTGGTGTGGTGGTGCCTGCCTGTAGTTCCAGCAACTTGGAAGGCTGAGGTAGAAGGATCGCCTGAGACTAGCAGGCCAAGACTGCGGTGGCCATGAGCAGCGTGCCACTGCACTCCAGCCCGGGCAACAGAGTGAGACTCCAACTAAAAATAAAAATAAAGTATAAGTATATCCCACATATTACATGGGGCATATTTATGCTACAGAAATTACTTGCTGCTTATGAAGTTCAAATGTCATTGGGAAACCTGTGTCCTATGTGACAGCCCTCACCGAGGGACACTTTTAGAGAGTACATTAGGACTGAGTGGCGTGTGCGAAGGTGACCCAAGAACAATGCCCACGGGTGCCCAGGGGCCGAGCGACCATCGTCCACAGCTCCTAACTCAGCTCCTGCGACCAGAGTCGCCTGCAGCTGCAGCCCCGTGGGCCAAGAGCCTGTTTCCCAACTCTCCTGCCGACTGCTTGGCAGGCCCTGTGTTTATTTACGTTTTTAATGAAAACGAATTAATACTCACTGACTCTTGAGAACAGCACCGTGATTGCTCTTGTGATAAGAGTAGACACCTGCTATTCCCTACGCCTGGCCGGTCGCCTGGAGAGAGGCCCGTGTGGGGCTGGGTCTCCAGCAGGCCTGCGCCACCGTGGTTTTTCAATCCATCATCAGGTCTTTATCAGGCGTCTCTGCACTCTGGGGGCTCTGGGGTCTGGGTTGGAAGTCCATCCAGCTTCTGCCCCAAGTCACTCACCGTCTACTCGTGATGCAATAGTGCCCCAGGGATACTAGAGCGTAACAATATGTATCAGCACAACCCATGGGACAGGCGTTGCTGTCCCCCACAGAGTAGATGAGGAAACAGGCTGAGGTGGTGAAGGATCGTGTCAAGGAGCACAGGGCTGGTTTGTAGCAGAATTGGGATTTCAACCTGCGTCTCTGGGTGTCTTCTACCAGACCCATGGTTCTCAGCCCAGGGAGTGTTTAAAAAAGCTCCAGGGAGGCTGAGGTAAGAGGATTGCTTGAGCCCAGGAGTTTGAGACCAGTCTGGGCAAAATAGCAAAACCTCGTCTCTATTAAAAAAAAAAAATCAAAAAATGTTCAGGGTGTGGTGGTACATGCCCATAGGCCCAGATACTCTGGAGGCTGAGGTGGAAGGATCACCTGAGCCCTGGAGATCGAGGCTGCCATGAGCCGTGGTCATGCCACTGCACACCAGCCTGGGCGACAGAGTGAGACCTTGACTCAATAATAAAATAAAATCGCTCCAACCCTAGAGATTCTGACTTAGTTGGTCTAGGGTGGAGCCAGGATGGGTATTTCTTAAAAGTTCCTGGAAGATTCCAATGTCCAGAGACCACTTGGGCTCCCCGGCCCCCTGCCATCCAGGTAAGTGCTGTTTGGAGGAGATAGCCCCACCCGGGATGGATTTGACAGTGGAAAGCCTGGGTCGGGAGACAGGATGGAGTGTGAGGAGGTGGATGGCAGTGGGCAGGGAGAATGCACAGAGAATGCTTGGGATGACTAGCCTGGTCCTGCAGGGCTAGAGGGTTTACTAGAGGAAAGAGCGAAAGCTAAGATCGAGATAAGATTCAAGATGGAAGGTTGCCTTGGGTTTT
Source organism: Carlito syrichta (assembly GCF_000164805.1). Classification (NCBI taxonomy): domain Eukaryota; kingdom Metazoa; phylum Chordata; class Mammalia; order Primates; family Tarsiidae; genus Carlito; species Carlito syrichta. The sequence continues at coordinate 20,160 of NW_007042267.1, forward strand.
CTGTCGATGTTTCTTGGGACGCCCCTCTTCCCTTGGGGCGAAAGTCACCTGGTGAGTGTCAGGGTGGGTGCCAGTCGCTCCCCTTCCTCGTGCTGTGGAGAGGCGGTTTCTCCTCAGAGTGTTCGTCTTGGCTCCTTCTGCAGGGAGAGGACGGTGGAGGGACAGAGGAGGCAAGGCCAGAAGGAAGGGACAAGGGTGAGGTCAGGAGGAGTCCCCATTGGCGGCTGTGGGTGGAGGCCTGGAGGACTTTTAAGGTATGGCCTTGTTGGGGCTGGTAGACGTCCCTCCACCCCACCCAACTGAGCCTGTGTGCAAGCAGTGTTCCCCAAAGGGCGTCCCATAGACCAGGCAAGCTGCCTTGTCATCAAAAGGTTCTGAGGTCGATTTGCCAGTTGCGGTAGTGTGCACCTGCAGTCCCAGCTACTCGAGAGGCTGAGACAGGAGAATCGCCTGAGCCTCACAGGTTGACGCTGCAGAGAACTGTGATCGAGCCACTGCACCCCAGCCTGGGTGACAAAGCAAGACCCTGGGGTCAATACGTTTGGGAAATGCTGCATACTCTAGCCCCTGTAAGAGACTCCTAGCACCTACCGGTACGTTGCAAACCCTGAGAAGTCCTGCAATGACGAGAAGCCCATGAAGTTTTGTTTAATGTTGAATTGTTGCCACTTTGTGACCTCAGGGTCCTCTTTTCTGTACAACAACGATACCCACGAACATTGTGGAATACGCCCTGGAACAGGCAGGAGCTGCACAAGGGTCATGGCTGCACCAGGCACCCACAAAGTGCCTCCCTGAAGCAGGTGGGAGAGGGGGTGTCATTAGCATCTGAGGTTCTCAAGATGACCTTCCAGAACAGCCACGCTGTTCTCCCCAGGCTGCAGGAGAGGAAAGGAAGAGGATGCTCCCGGCACGGATCCAGAATGGGTCTTTCTCCGGGGAAGGCTGAGCCAATGTCCAAGGCTGGTCTGGAAGAAAGAGAGCATCTGATCCTCGGGACTCGGGCTCAGCCCTGGCTTGTATGGTCTTGGGAGAAGCTCATGCCCCTGTGGGCCTCCGATAATGACAGGCCCAGAGCCCCACTTCACGGGGAGGGAGATCAGGGTGTGTGCAATCTTCGTGGCCTCAGACTCTGCATCGTGTGTTCTGGATAATGCAGTCTCACATGAAAACTGCACGTCTCAAATGAGTGGTTAAAGGCTCCTTGAAAACTGGCGGACCAAATCACCCAATTCCAGAAACAAACAAACAAACCAAAAACTGGCATTAGGTCCCGGTAACAGTGAGTGCAATTATAAGAGATTTCATTAATTTAAGATAAAAAGAAAGAGCCTTTTATTTTATTTTTATTTATGTATTTATTGAGGCAGAGTCTCACTGTGTCACCCAGGCTGGAATGACTGGAGTGCAGCCTCGACTTCCTGGGCTCAGGCGATCCTCCTGCCTCAGCCTCCTGAGTAGCTGAGACTATAGACACAAGCCACCACATTCCGCTATTATTTTTAAATTTTGTAGAGACGAGGTCTCTCTATGTTGCCTAGGTTGGTCTCGAACTTCTGGGTTCAAGCAGTCCTCCCGCCTTGGCCTCCCTAAGTGATGGGATTACAGGCATGAATCCACATGTACACCACATGTTACACCACATCCGATCCGACCTATGTTTCTGTTTTCTACACAAGTAAAATCTTTATGGCATGGAGCCCTTGTAGCTTTCTTTATTTTTTGGAGTCTCACTCTGTCGCCCAGGCTGGAATGCAGAGGCTCACTCCCAGCCATCGCAGCCTCAACCGGTTAGGTTCAGGCGATCCTTCCGCCTTCCAAGTAGCTGGAACTACAGGCACATGCCACCATGTCCAGCTAATTTTTTGACTTATTGTAGAGACAAGGTCTCACCCAGTTGCCCAGGCTGGTCTCAAACCCCCTGGCTCAGGCAATCCTCTCGCCTCGGCTTTCCAAAGTGCTGGGATTATAGGCCGAGCCACCACACCTGGCCTTTATTTTTTCTTAGTTGGAGTCTCACTCTGTCGCCCAGGCTAGAGTGCAGTGGTACATTCACGGCCACCACAGTCTCGACCTGCTGGGTTCAGGCGATTCTTCCACCTCATTCTTCCGAGTAGCTGGAACTACAGGCAAGCGCGACCACGCCCGGCTAATTTTTTGATTTATTGTAGAGACGAGGTCTCTCCAAGTTGCCCAGGCTGATGTCGAACCCCTGATCTCAGACAATCCTCCCGCCTCGGTTGGCCTCCCAAAGTGCTGGGATTACAGGCTTGAGCCACCGCACCCGGCCTCCTTGTAGCTTTCATGAAAAAATCAGTTATTGAGGTGAAATTCACATACCATCAAATAAACCCTTTTAAAGTGAACAACTCGGGGCCTTCCCAATGTTGTGCAGGCTGCTTTACACTCCTGGTTGTACACAACTTCCACCCAACCGGAGACCCATTGCTTACTTGGCTCTCAGCCTATTACGGCAGACTCACTTGTTGTCAATGTCCTGGTCTCGTAAACAGGGCTAAGCGTGGACATCCTCGTGCACACCTTTGGTCGGAGTGTCTGATTATTTCCTTATGGCGGGGCCCTGGGCGATCCCATTCCCCCCACAGCTCAGGCCCCACCTCCACTCCGTGACTCACAGGGCTGTATTTCCATCCGCCGAGGCCCCGCCTCTGCACACCGCACTGTGAATCCCACCACCCACCGGCCGGCTCCCCTGGATGCAGTGAAGCCCCCTCAACGCAATAGGTCTGAAACATCCTGTGCTCCCTCACTCTTTCCTCTCTGTGCCTGAGAACCACCGGCCATCCTGATGCTTCTGCCACCATCCTGAGGCATCCTGACACCTCACCTCCCTCAGTCCCCAGATGCATGCCATTCCCAGGTCTGGGTGACTTTGTCTCCAGAATTTCCCTCTACCAAGCTTCACGTCTCCCCCTCCTCTCTGCATTTCCGGGTGCCTGAAGCACAGCTCAGGCTTCTAACTGGACCCTGGTACCTCTGGTCTCTCCACAGTCCATCCAGAACCGCATTTTCAAAGTGCAGAGCTGGTCGCTCGGCCCCCGCCCCACCTCCCTGTCAGAACCATTCCACGACTCCCTATTTCTCTTGGGATAAAAATCCAAGTCCTTAATGTATCTGGAAGACTGGGTTCCTCCATCTCTCCAGCCTCCAGGGCCCTCTTCTGGTTCCTTGTATACAGCACATTGCCTCCCACCGCAGGGCCTTTGCACAGATCTCTTAACCCTCTATTTTTCCTGGTAAATTCTCACTAATCATCCCACTTTCAGCCCATTGTTCCCTGACCTCCAGACCTGGGGAAGGTCCCTGCATGTTTCTTGTACCTTCTCAGCCTTTACTGCTGTCACCTTTATCCATATTATATGATGATTTGATCAATGTCTACTCTCCCTATCAAAGTATGAGCCCTCCAGCCTAAGGATCCACAATGAGTAACGAGTAATCAAGAAATATATGTTGAATCAGCAAATGGGGGAAAAAATGTAATTACTGGGATAAAGCATATAGGCATCGGAAACCTTTTTTTTTTTTTTGAATTGGAGTCTCACTCTGTCGCCCAGGCTTGGAGTGCAGTGGCATGCTCATGGCCAACCCAGTGTCAACCTGCTGGGCTCCGATAATCCTTCTGCCTCAGTCTTCCAAGTAGCTGGAACTACAGGCACGTGCTACCTGTAATTTTTTATTTATTGTAGAGACAAGGTCTTGCCAAGTTGCTTGGGCTGGTCTCAAAATGCAGGCTCAGGCAATCCACTCGCCTCGGCCTCCAAAGTGCTGGGATAACAGGCTGAGCCACCGAGCACGGCCTTTTTTTTTTTCTTCTTTTTTTGGAGTCAGAGTCTCATTCTGTCACCCAGGCTGGAGTGCAGTGGCATGAACACAGCTCACCTCACCACAGCCTCAACCTCCTGAACTCAGGTGATCCTTCCACCTTAGCCTCCCAAGTAGCTGGGACCCTAGGCGTGCACCCCCATGCCTGACTAATTTTTTGGATTTTTTTTTATAGAAATGAAGTCACACTATGTTCCCTTGGCTGGTCTCAAACTCCTGGGCTCAAGCAATCCTCCCACCCTGGCCTCCCAAAGTGCTGGAATTACAGGCGTGAGCCAACATGCCTGGCTCTTGATGGATATTTCGAGTGCTTTCCAGAAGGGTGGTGGCAAGGTACATCCCCACAATGGATATGAGCATGTCTGTGCAGCCACGCCTTGGCAGTTAATTTCACACATGCAACAAGGCCTCAAATCATCTAACAAGTGTGAGCCCCAGGGACAGCCATAAAGGCAGGGTACAGTCAACAGCTGCACTGAGCCACACATGCAAAGGTGGCCCCAGGCCCCATGTGAGTGGAACTGTCGCGGGCCACAAGGCAGGAAGAGTCTTCAAGGACAAGTTCAGCCATTCAGGCCTGGAAGTCTTAGGGAAGCTGCAGTGGAAAGGAACAGAAAGAAGTTGACAGATGAGAGAGAGAGAAAAAGGCAGGTGGAGGGAACATAGCTCAGAGGTGGAGGCAGATGTCAGAGACAGTGGCTGGCTCAGGAAGTCTCAGACCTGTTGACACTGTGAGCAGGCTGGGCCCGGAGACCATCTGAAGGCTCATTGCATCTCACACTTCCCCAGCACCTGGGAAAACTTAAAGATCAGGGCTGACGGCCAGAGTGCCTACTTGTGGCTTCCCTGGGGATGTCCAGGGACTGTCACTTCCATTACCAGATTGCAAGAGACTGTCATTTCCATCTCCCCAGCAGACGGCTTGCTGGTTTTGATAGACCAAGTTATTGTGTTGGGGAGGCCCACATGGGAGGAGCTTGGTTCTGGCTGGCTAAGAACCAGTGCTGTTTGTCTTTGAGCCCTTAAGGGACTGAATTCTGCCAAGAATCATGTGAGCTGGAAGCCGATCTTTCCCCAGTTGAGCCTTCAGATGAGACCCCAGCCTGTGACAGGCTGAGTTGGAAGACTCAGGTAAGCCCTGCCCAGGCTCCTAACTCATATGTGCGTGTGTGCGTGTGCGTGTGTGTGCGTTTACATTTAAAAACATTTTTTTTCTTGTTTTTTTGAGTCAGAGTCTCACTCTGTTACCAAGGCTGGAGTGCAGTGGCATGATCACAGCTCACGGCAACTTTGACCTCCTAGGCTCAGGCGATCCTTCTACCTCGGTCTCCTGTGTAACCAGGACTACAGGCACACACCACCATGCCTGGCTAATTAAAAAATTTTTTTTGTAGAGACGGAGGTCTCACTATGTTACCTAGGATGCTCTTGAACTCCTGGGCTCAAGCAATCCTCCCACCTCGGTCTCCCAAAGTGCTGGGATTACAGGCGTGAGCCACCATGCCCTGTCCCATGTGTGTTGTTTTAAATCACTACATTTGTGGTCATTTATTATACAGCTATGGGTAATGAATACACTCCTCATGGCTTCCTCACCATAGGGAGTTCCCAGGGTGGTCAGACTCTTCGCAGTAGCTCAGGGCGCCAAGTACAAGGGGGCCCAGAGAATAAGGCAGCAGCCACATCCCCCTCTCTGACCCAGCCTTGGAAGTTGCTTCTGCTGGTTACACCAAACAAGTCCTCCCAGATTCAAAGGGAGGAAACGTTTCAAGGTCACATTGTGGGGAAGCAGGGGAACAAGAGATCAATCGTGTCATGGCCATTTTTGGAAAATCTGCTGGGCCACGGCCCTTGGTTGGGTCACAACTCCTGAAGCCTCAACCACTGCAGCGTCGGACTCAGACTTGAGCTCCAGGGTCCAGATGTAAGTCAAGGCCTGGTGTGCCAGAAAGGCCTGGGTGTGAGGGGCCTTCAGATCCTATGCCCAGGGCTGTTCCCCATGCCTTTGGCCCCTTTCTAAGTCAAACTTCTCTTTTCATAAAAAATCTGAGCTTGCAAGGGAGCAGTCTTCCCCATCTGCTTCCTTCTGAAAGGCTGAGGCTCGAAAAGCCTCTTTCATTTTGTCCCGTCTCCATCCTGTTTAGCGCAAGAAACTAATTCCTTTACAGATTTGGGAGCTTCCTGTGTGTCCATCTAAAATTCACTCTATTAGTCAAAAATTTCACCTACGAATTTCTTTCTTCTTTTTTTTTTAATGAATAGACTTTTTTTGGAGCAATTTTAGACTTATGGAACCATTTCAAGGAAAGTACAGAAAATTCCCAAATACCTCCTCCCCCACCAGAGTCTGCCCTCTCATTAACATCTTGCATTAGTGTGGTGCATTTGTTACAACTGATCAATGAGCCAATACTGATACATTATTGTTAACTCAGATCCCCTGTATTTTTTTTCTTTTTTTAAGAGAAAGGGATCTCACTCTGTCACCCAGGCTGGAGTGCAGTGGTGTGATCCTAGTTCACTGTATCCTTGAACTCCTGGGCTCAAGCAACCTCCCCATCTCAGCCTCTGGAGTAGCCAGGACCACGGGCATGTGCCACCCATGCTCAGCTACTTTTTTATTTTTCTGAAGAGACAGATTTGCTATGTTGCTCAGGCTAGTCTCTAATTCCTGGCCTCAAGCAATCCTCTCACCTCACCTCCTAAAGTGCTGGGATTGCCTGCGTGAGCCACCGCACCCAGCCAAGATCCACCATTTACATTAGGGCTTACCCTTGGTGTTATACACTCTGGGAACCATGTCGTGCATCCACCTCACAGTATCGTATAGAATAGCTTCACTGCCCCCAAATCCCTTGCACTCCATCTATTGTGCCCCTCCCCCAAGCCCCTGGTATCTCCCGATTACTGTCTCTGTAGCTTTGCCTTTTCCAGAATGTCACATGGTTGGAGTCACACAGTGTGCAGCTGTTTCACCCTGGCTTCCTTCCCCTAGCACTGGAGAACTTTGTGAGATAAGCCCTTCTCTACTTGGGCTTCAAGGGAGGCTACGGTGAGGGATTCTTAGAAGACCCGCTCACAGAGCAGGGCACGCAGTCACACCCTCAGAATGTCTTTGTCAGTCTGGAAGGGTTGATGAGGCACCTTGACTTTTCTTCTCTGAGGTCTTAATAAAGGTTCTTAGGTCCCCTTGGACTTCTTTGTTCGGAGTTCCTTTCTTACTTTGAGAATCCTTTGTTGGCTGAAAAGACTGTTCCGGCCTTTTTCTTCCCAATTTCGCTGGAAAATTGAATCATTTGCTCTCAGTTCATCTCTCTCCTTTTCCGTTTTATTATAGGCAGAAAGAGCCAGAATCACCGTCAACATCCTGCCTGGAAAACTCATCAGCTCCATCACCAAGTTTGCAAGGTACATTTGATGTCTACTTTCTGTGCTATTGCAGGCAGCATTTTTGTTAGCCATCTGCCGTCGACACATAAGAGAGGCTTCCTTTCTTCCAGTACCAACAGCATTTTCTTTGCTTTTTTTTTTTTAAGAGATAGAGGGTCTCACTCTCTTGCCAAGACTGGTCTCAAACTCTTAGACACCAGCGATCCTCCTGCCTAAGCCACCTGAGAAGCTGGGAAGACGGGCGCATGCCACTGTAGTCCCTCACCACCTTGCTCCAGGTATATCAGGCCTCTGCCCACTGCCCGCTCCCAAAGCCAATGGCACGTGTTTCACGTTTTAGTTACAGGGAACGCAGTTGGACCCCTCATACACATCACCTTCCTAATCATGACACCAGCCTGTGAAGTGCTGGGCTCCCTACTCACAGGGGTGAAAACTGAGGTTTGGAGACATGATACGACCTGCCACAAGCCATGTGGCTAGGAGGAGGAGGAGCTGAATGTTTGGAAGACAATTTTTAAAACATTGGATACCTAGCTGTACTAATTTCAAAAAAATTAAAACTTCATGAAATCTAAACAAACCGAATAGCACTGCAGCCTGGGGACATTTTTCGAAGGAGCAAAATAATCAGTATGTGGGTCAATAACTGGTAGAGGCGACTTTAAAAAAATTTAGTATTTTGGCTGGATGTCATGGCTCACATCTATAATCCCAGCACTTTGGGAGGCTGAGACAGGATGACCACTTAAAGCTGGGAGTTCAAGACCAACCTGGGCAACATTTCTACGAAAAAATAAAAAATTAGCTGGACACATGGTACGTTCCTGTAGTCCCAGCTAGTAAGGAGGCTGAGGAAGGAGGATCACTTGAGGCCAGGTGTTCTAGGCTGCAGTGAACTATGGTGGCATCACTGCACTCTAGCCCGGGCAACAGAGCAAGATCCTATCTTTTAAAAAGAAATTGGTGCCGGGCGTGGTAACACATGCCTATAGTTCCAGCTACTTGGAAGGCTGAGGCGGAAGGATCGCCGGAGCCCAGCAAACTGAGGCTGCCGTGGCCATGAGCATGCCACTGCCCTCCAGCCTGGGTGACAGAGTGAGATTCCAACTCAAAAAAAAAAAAAAATTGATGATAAAAATAAATTGGTGCTTACACAATGAACTTTCATGCATCCCATATGGAATGCCTCACCCCCCAGCATTCCTCGCTTTCTCTTTCTTCCTTCACATTTTATGGAATCCAAGGGAAGATGTGGATATTCAGGAACCAGGGATGTCCGTGTGATATGTCCAACATCACCGCAACACAGGAATCCTGGTTCCTGGGTGCTGGGCCGTGTGGATGGTGACCCACAGGCAGACAGTGAGCTCCGAGAGCCTCAGATGGCGAATGCCCAGGGCCCCTCATGGTTCCAGAACCCATACCCTCAGGGTGGCAACTCTGGCAAGCTAAGGAAAACGAACAAAGCCAACAATGTACCCTTGCCACAAATGCTGGAGCGTAGCTGGGCTTTGGGAACTCAGGCATCAGTGTCAGGTAGTATCATGCCCACTGGCCAGGTCAGGACACAGTCCAAGCCTTTTGCTTGGCCAGAGCTGAAATGGAGCTGAAATCTGACAGTGCTGGTACCAGTGGTGACTGGACGTTACCTAGGGTATGGATATCCCAGAATCCAGAACAGCGGTTCACAATTCATCTTCACCCCCTCCTCCCCTCCCTGACAGCAGCTCCCTCCCTCTCAGCTTTCCGGGCCTCGAACCCCAGTGGTGGAAGGGGGTTGGTTCCACTAGGGCCCAGTGTCCACTCTGGCCTGACCAGCTCTCTCTGGGGGTGGAGAAGGCCCGCGGTGGCTGCTCCCTCTGCAGGGCTGTGGCCACACAGGTGACCGGAGAAGGGGACAGGTGGGACAGACAGGCTCACTGAGCTGCGTGGGCCTCAGTTCTCACACATTCAGGTTTCCCACACTCAGGCAGGAGGTGAAAATGCCTCTTGGATGCCCAAGGAAGGTCAGGGAGAGGGGACGGGAGGGTTTTTTGGGGGGTGTTAATTATACTCTCAGCTCCCGGGCACTGTGGGGGCAGTGCAGAAGGCAGCTGCACCCTCACTGAGGCTGCTTCCTGCTTTGCTCCCACCCTTTCCTTCACCCCAGGGTCTCAGCTGGCCACCTGGAAGGGCCTGCTCTGCCTCTCACACTGGCTCGGCCTGGAAAGGCTGCCTCTCCTCACCTTGGCTACCTGGCACGTTCCCACTCATTCTTTAAAACCTTGTTTTGACTTCACCTCCATCAAACTCTGACACCACCCTCCAGTCAGAATTAATCACTTTCTCCTTTGAACGTTTTTTTAAAAACCTTTGTTATTATGGAAAGTGTATTTAAGAACACAAAAGAAGAGAGGATCCTGCTATGTGGTTTTGCACACTCGCACCGCTGTGTAAGGTAGCCGGGCGGTTGGAGAGCCGTCCCGGTGTCTGCCCTTCCACACCGAGACACGCAGCAGCGCCCAGCACCCAGCCCAAAACAGGCGCGCAGTGTTCCTCAGACGGAACGGAAACGAGCAGCTCGTCCCACGCACCCATTTTGCGGATGAGGAAACAGAGGCCCCAGCTCATCAGAAGGGTCGACGCGGTCTGCCCTTGCGATTACCAGAAGTAGCGGGACGGGTTGGGTTCCTTGCCTGTCCTGGGCGGTCCTGCCGGCGCCAACCCACCAAGCCAGCGCCCG
>NW_007042268.1:0-1537 GCF_000164805.1 Carlito syrichta
AATACTTGGTAAAATAAATAAAAATGTCTCATAAAAGTCTTTTACAAGGTACAGGAAGTTTGTTATCAGAAGGAACCACTCCTCGAACTTTCATCCTACAAACCGTTCAAAGCACACCCCTGATGGCAACACCCGCAAATTTCCTGTTCTTACCTATAGCCTATTTAAATACATACCTGGGTGTCAGTGAAAAGGAAAACCATATTCTTGTCTTCCACACCAGCCATTCTGTACAACTTCCTCAGGTCTTCGTGAAAACTATCATAATGATATCCCCGGCTAAGTTCAATCTGCAAACATTTGTAACCACATATATGAGCCGCGAGCCTTGTGAGCGACTGCTTTCCGGTACCTCCTACCCCGACAAGCAGAGCGTTGCCTCTTTCCTGCCGAATCATCCGGGCAATCCTGCAGAAAGCAGAGCAGAGGAAGGTTCAAGTTCACAGGCGGGTTCTGCTCAGAGGGCTGCCCCAGTGCGGAAGACTGGTGGCCAGGATGCTGCAAGGGAAGAGAAAGCCACATCTGAGGCAAGAGTTGGGCCAATGTGCTGACTTTCCCCCTTTTTCCAGCTTTCCCCCATTCCCTACAGGCTGTTGGCTCTTGACCCTAGTCAAGCAAATGTAGACTAAAGTAAAATTTTTTTTCCGTGTGTCAAAATGTGGCGGATTTTGGCAGGGACCCTGGCCAAGATAGGTCACAAGTTGTATTAATCATTATATTGGCAAGCTCAGGTTTTCATTTAAAAGGACAAGCAAGCAGAAAGATCGCAGGACCTGGGAAAAGACACCCTGGTGAAGAAGCAGAGATCAACAGAACAATTTGAAATGGATTTTCTGCAAGATACTAACAACAATTTGCAAAATTTTGGATTCACGTTAACAAGAATTCTTTAAAAAGCACTACCATCGTGATACTGGAGTGAGCACTCACAAAGGAGAATAAAAAACATCTGAGTTTAGGAAAAATTGGAAAGAGATGGAAAATCTTGACAATCAAACTGAAAACCTCAGTGGAAGATGAGTCTGACTATTAGGATGCTGGGGAAAATTGCAAGGTGAAATAGAGGACAAACTCAAGGAATACAACCAGAACTTAGAGAAAAAAAGAGTGATAGTAAAATGATGAGAGCAAAAATGGAGGATAAGAAGGACAAATCTTGCAGAAACAAATGGGATCCCAGAGGCTACATCACAGAAATTCCAGAGAGAGTGACAAGATCTGGGAGCAGAACTGATGTGACAGTGACTGAAATAATGGAAGAAACCACTGGAGCTGAGCCCACAGACCCATGGGTCAGAAAGAAAACCAAAGAGGAGAGGCAAAACGCGAAATATTTTCTAGAAGATATCTAGTAGAAATCTATACATTTTCTACTCCTCTTCAGCTGCCCATATGAATATAAAATTGAGGACCGGATGGATAGATAACAATGTTTTCTTATTTTTTTCCCCCATAATGCACACATGTTCTGCAGTGGATGAAATACTGAATATTCTAAAAATCTTGCACTTTGTAGGTCACTCTTCTTTTATGTACA
>NW_007042269.1:0-1497 GCF_000164805.1 Carlito syrichta
CAGTACGTTTCAGTTCCTTGTAGATCCAGGATGTTAAGCCTTTGTCAGACCTAGAGTTGGCAAAGACTTTTTCCCAGTCTGTAGGCTGTCTTCCTGCTCTCTTGATGGTTTCTTTGGCTTTGCAGAAGCTTGTCAGTTTAATAAGGTCCCATAGACAAATGTTTTTTAAAAGAAGTATTTAAAAATAAAGTTCTGAAATGACTATACACTATTGTGCCCTAACATTTTACTTTGAACTCACTACACTGTTTGCTTTCTTGAAAGCAAGTAGTTTTCTGAGTTAACCAGGCTTCAGAGAGTTCTGATTTTTATAAAGTATACATTTTAGGAGTGTGAAAAAAACTTAGTTTTGTTAATAAAGAGGCTTAAACAATTTTTTTAACTAAACATTTTAATAAAGATCTTCTGTAACTTTAATGAGATCTATGGATCGATGGACATTAAAAATAACAGGAGACTATATTTTGATCTTGAGTCCAATATTACTATATTGAAAAACGCAAAGGAGAACCCTTGTGATTATAGTGCCATATAATTTGATTATTGGCAAAATAATGGGCTGAGACCATGGAATTTTAAAATGTTATTTGACTTTTACACCATGGGGTATGACTGACTTTCTCAATGAATTGTGTTTGGCCATGTCAATATGACACAAAAAATTATTGATGACACAAAATACTTCATTGGTTGAACTTAAGACTGTTGTGAATCTGATGTATGCTAGTTTTTCTCACTTGAAAGGAATTTTCTAGACAAAAGCATGAGAGCCAGATTCAGGTCTACATTCTGCCTTATTTTTCTATCTTTGCCAGCACTACTTCTAGAGAAGAAAATGGGAGAACTGCCTTAATAAATCACTTCCACACAAATCTTCATATCATCATCTGACAGGTGACCCAAGAAGATACCTCACTGCCTTCATCACACAGGTGAGATTAAGGAAAACCAAAATAAATAAATATGAATGTTTAGAAATTTTGGAAAAATGAAGAGTGTTTTACTGCTTTATAACTCTGCAAGTGCTCATTCATCTATCCAACAAATATTTGCTGAGGATCTACTATGTGCCAGATACAATATAGCAGTAAACAAAGCACATAAAGATCCCTGCCTTTCTGGACACACATTTTAGGATGGGGAGGCAGATGATAAGCAAACAAAATACATAGTATATCTGATTGTGCCAAGTAGCATAAAAAAATCATGAAATAAGAACATGAGTGTGGAGGTAGAAAACCATTATTTTATGTGGTATTTACCTCATAAAGTCACATCTATAAGGCAACATTTGAACAGAGACCAAAGAGATTGGGAAACAACCCATTTAGAAACCTGGGAAAGGGCAGTCCAAGCATAGAGGGCACTAAATGCAAAACTTCTAAGGTGAGAGAAGGCTTGGCAAACACAAGGAATGGGGTCACAGAGGTAGCAGAATAAATCTTGGAGTTAAATTCATGCAGTGGGTACAAGAATTAAGAGAGTTTTTGAAGAGAA
>NW_007042270.1:0-1358 GCF_000164805.1 Carlito syrichta
CACTTACTAACTTGTATTATAATGATCTCTTATAGCTATTAGGCTACTGTCTACCACGCCATGAACTGCTGCTTTCTTCTGAGTTAGATGCTCTTCAAGCGTCAGTTGTATTAATGCTCATTGTACTTACTGTGAATACATAATTCAATTACATTAACAGTTGCAAAAGAAAGGAAGCTGGTATATGAAAGCTGAATTGAGTATTTGGGAAAGTCTCAATATAGGCAAATAGCTAAAAACGTGGCTCTCCAATTAGGATAGGCATAATCATTAAGAAAGATTGGGGAGAGAGGATTAGATATCGTCTCAGAATGCTTCTGAGGTGTCTTAAAGAAACTAGGTAGGCTGACGATATTAATTTTTGCTGTGGCCCTGCTAAAGTAAGTGATTATTTCACACTCTGAAGTGTTCCGGTCTCTGGTATAAAGCATACAGTCACCTTAATCATGGGTGTAGTTTAAGTCAAGGCAAAAGAGGTAAACTATTAACCAGTAGATTATTTTTCAAAGAAAACCCCTTGATTATTCATTCAAAATGATACTGTTAGAGAGTAAATGCAGTCTCTGACAGTGTAGCAAGGAAACCCCACAGTCCACTGAGTATCTGAGCTTCAGAGAAGAGACTTTCCAGGATTGCATTCAGAAGGGAATTGTTTAGGTAGTTCCCTGCTGGGGTGAGACAGAGAGTGAAATTCTTAAACTCCTCACACATAGGAGAAAATGAGATTCTTGCACTTGAAGCAGCGTTAAGATCAAAGAATCCTTCCCTGGGCTCTGACACACTGCCATGATGTTCATTTCTCCATTAACCTGGATTCTAGAAATGCCACTAGAGAAAACATTAATTTGGCTTAGTGTGTACTCTGGCTTAGTTCAAGTTTAGTGAATAACACATTAGTACTTACTAAACTTCAGATGGAATACAGTGCTATAGACTGAATGGTGGTGTCCCCCCAGATTCTTGTTACTCTAAATACCCAATATGATAGTCTTTGAAGGTGGGGCTTTTGGGATGTATTGAGGTCATGAAAGTGGAGCCCTCTTGAATGGGATTACTACCCTTATAAAAGAGACTCCAAAGACCTCCCTTATCCCTTCCACTTTGTAAGGACACAACTAAAAGCTATAATCTATGAACCAGGAAGTGAGTCCTCACCCGATGCTGAATCTGCCAGCACTTTGATCTTGGATTTGCCAGCCCCCAGAACTGTGAGGAATACATTTCTGTTTATAATCCACCTCATTTATGGTATTTTGTTATGACAGTCCAAACAGAGTAAGGCACAGGGCAAACATTATTATTATTTTAACTCTTTAGTTTGAATTGTTATTGAATCATTCAGTAGATCTACTACCTGG
>NW_007042271.1:0-6413 GCF_000164805.1 Carlito syrichta
CAGGAGTCCAGGCCCCGCCCCTCCTCCCTCAGACCCAGGAGTCCAGGTTCCCAGACCCCTCCTCCCCCGGACCCAGGAGTCCAGGTCCCCAGACCCCTCCTCCCACGGACCCAGGAGTCCAGGCCCCGCCCCTCCTCCCTCGGACCCAGGAGTCCAGGCCCCCAGACCCCTCCTCCCTCAGACCCAGGAATCGAGGCCCCAGACTCCTCCTCGCCCAGACCCTCCTCCTTCAGGACCCAGGAGTCCAGGCCCAGCCCCTCCTCACTCGGACCCAGGAGTCCAGGCCCCCAGACCCCTCCTTGCTCAGACCCAGGTGTCCGGGCCCACGACCCTCCTCCTTCAGGACTCTGGAGTCCAGGCCCCAGACCCCTCCTCGCCCAGACCCAGGAGTCCAGGCCCCCAGACCCTCCTCCTTCGGGACCCTGGAGTCCAGGCCCAGCCCCTCCTCCCTCAGACCCAGGAGTCCAAGCCCAGCCCCCCCTCAATGGGCCTCGCCTCTCACTGCCTCCCTGCTCTCTCTTCCTCCTACAGGTCTTCATTCTGCATCTCCATCCTCCTCACCTTCTCAGTCTCCCCCCAAAGACCCCTCTGGGTTCCCCATGGCTCCCCCCAATTTCTTCCTTCCCTCCCCCTCTCCACCTGCCTTCCTTCCCTTTGCGGGGGTCCTCCGAGGCCCTGGCCGGCCGGTGCCTCCCTCCCCGGCTCCAGGAGGCAGCTGAGAGGGATGGGGGGGCAGATCTCGGACTCGTGTGGAGGGGCCTCCGTGCTCCGTGGGGCTCAGCCCTCCTGGAAACTGTGAAGATCTTACTCTGCCCCCCCCATCTTTGGGACCAGGATTTGCACAGAAGCACACGCACCTACCCATCAGCCCCCTCTTCCGGGCACAGATACTCCCCATGGCGTTCCCTGCCCTGGACTCACCCTAGTATCCTCAGGCACCAGTCTTGCCTGGAATTCCACTCAAATCCTCATGTCCTGGTCCTCTCTCAGAGCTGGTGGACCCCAGGGAACCACCGCTCCCCTCCCTCGACCCGAAAGAATGAGACACACGCTCAGACGTGGGGAGTAGGCAGGCACTGGTCACAATGTAAATTATTAGGCATTTTGGTTGGGTTTCTTTTGTAATAAACTATTTTTGTACCATATCCCATGTTGGGCCGGGCCTGGTTCCCAAGGCGGTCTGGAGGAAGTGTGTTTGCATGTGCACACCTGGACACTGTAAGCAGCTGACCCCAGGGGTGACGTTGTGAGTCTCAGACTGACAACCACCTGTGGGACTCTCCACATGCTTGGATGTGAATGTTGCTGTCATGTGTCACCGTGTGATACCTACCCAGGGCACTCTTGTTGGGTCCCATAGTGCCCGTGGGTATGTGTGTTTCTGAGCGATTCTGCGGCGTGTGGGTCTGGAGGTAACCCACCACTGACTGGGGTTCCGATTGCCTCTGGGCATCTGTGTGTGCTGTGTTTGGGAGAGAACCTAATGCGAGACGGGGGCCATCGTGTCCTTGTCTGTGTGACTGGCTCACAGGTATGGAGTGCAGTGGCATGATCGTGGCCACAGCCTCAGCTTGCTGGGCTCAGGTGATCCTTCCACACCTCAGCCTTCCACGTAGCTGGGACCACAGGCGTGTGCCACCACGCCCAACTAATTTTTTGATTTATTGTGGAGACAAAATCTTGCCAAGTTCCCCGGGCTGATCTTGAACCCCCTGGGCTCAGGCAATCGTCTTGCCTCCACCTCTGTAAGTGCTGACCGCACCCGGCCATCACCTTTTGCTCTGTGGTCCCAGAGGGCCCTTCTGAGACACTATGACTGTGTCTGGACTGCAGGGTATGTCTCTGTGTGTCAGTCAGGGTTTGTGTTGGTTTCCTGCCACCACTGCAACAAATCGCCACAAATTCAGTGGCCTAACACAACATGGATTTATTCTCTCATCGGTTCTGGGGATCAGAAGTCCAAAAATCTGTTTCACTGGACTGAAGCCACAGTGCGAGCTGGGCAGGCTCCTTCTGGAGGCTCAGAGGAAGAAGGGGTTACCTGGCCCCTCCCAGCCCTCCAGACTGCCCACATTCCTCGGCTCGTGGCCCCTTCCCTGTATAGCTCCAGACTCTTCGTTCTATCTTCATGTCTTCCTCTTTTTTTCAATTTTTATTTTTAGAATCAGAGTCTCATTCCATCATCCAGACTGGAGTGCAATGGCATGATCACGGCTCACCACCACCTCGATCTCCTGGGCTCAGCCTCCCAAGGAGCTGGGACTACAACGCACACACAGCTCATTTTTTCACCTTTTGTGGCGATGGGGTCTGGCTGTGTTGCCCAGGCAGGTCTTGAACTCCCGGGCTCAAGTGATCCTCCTGCCTCGGCCTCCCAAAGTCCTGGGGTTGCAGGCATGAGCCATTGTGCCCGGCCCTGGCCCCCTCTTAGGACCCCTGTCATTACACTGGACCCACCCAGATAACCCAGGACCATCTCCTCAAGACCCTTAATTTTGTCACACCCGCAAAGCCCCTTCTGCATGCATTCACGGTTTCCAGAGATGAGGGTGTTGACATCAGGGCTTCTCTCCGGTCTACTACAATCCAGGAAACCGCGCTGTGCAGAGAAGGGCTTGGGTCCGGGGATCCGGCCATCGATCAGGAGGCAGGGTGGCTATGAAGCAGGGGGCAAGGACCAACCGGACCCTGGACCCAGGACGGCAGCTGGTCCTGCGGAGAAGCCGGCGACCTGGTCCCGTTCTGTCGGTCCCCGTGGGTGTCCGTGTGCCTGTGCGATGCCGCGAGTGCCCTAGTCCATTCTGTTGAAATGAAAGAAGCACCCGAGGCTGGGAAATGTATGAAGAGGGCGATGTGACTCATGGTCCTGCAGGCTGGACAAGAAGCACAGAAATGGCGCCTGCCTTCGGCAAGGGCTTCAGGCTGCACCCGCTGTGGGGGACGGAAAAGGGGGCCTTGTGTGCGGACCACATGGCGAGAGGGGAAGCAGGAGGGAGGGAGGGTGCCAGGCTCTTCTCATATGTGGCTTTCACAGGCACTGACAGCGTGAGAACTCAGTCACCCTCGGGAGGGCATTGACCTCCCAGTAGGTCCTGCCTCTGACCTTGGCATCAGATTTCAAAACCAGCTTTGGAGAGAACAGGGATTCCAACTCTGGCAGTGAGGGCTGTTTCTTTTTTTCTTTTTCTTTGAGTCGGAGTCTCACTCCCTCGCCCCGGCAGGAGTGCAGGGGAACACTCACAGCCACCCCAGCCTCGACCTGCTGGGCTCATGCAATCCTTCCATCTCAACCTCCCAAGTAGCTAGAACTGCAGGCATGTGCCACCACGCCCGGCTAATTTTTTGATTTATTGTAGAGACGAGGTCTCGCCAAGTTGCCCAGGCTGGTCTCGAACCCATGGGCTCAGGCAGTCCTCTCGCCTCCACCTCCCAAAGTGCTGGGATTATAGGCATGAGCCACCTCGCCCAGCCTGAGTGCTGTTTCTTTTTCATCTGTGGGGCCTCTCTGGGTCTTCACGTGAATTGGTGATTGTGAGCATTTATGTGCCACCACTCCGTATCGTGGACATATCTGGGCAGCCAGTTGCCTTCACCTCTTCCTGGATGACACCGTAGGGGTCTGTGGATGGCTGTGTGTGTGTATACACACACACCCTTGCATACGCACATCCATGCACACACGCACATGCACACCCATCTGCACACACTTCTGGATGGGCTCTGATTGGGTGGCCCATGTGTGTCTGGCCCACATGACTGAGGCAGCGACGCGTCTTGGTGTCTGCAACTGCAGGTCTGTCTCCATGTGCCAGTGTTTCTGACCTGGCCTCTGGGTGTTGATGTCTACAAAGCTGCCAGACTTGGAGGGTATATTACGTTTCCTGTGCAACCCTAACAAGTAGCCACACACTAGGTGGCTTAAAACAACTGAAGTGTATCCTCTTGTAGTTCTGAAGAGCATGCTCCCCACCTCTGGGCTCTCTGGCCTCATGGTAGGTTGCATGTGGCTGTGTCTCACATTCTACGTGCGTGTACAACGGAGTGTGCAGATGTCCAGGTGTGCGCTGCCAGCGGAGGTGGGATGCCAGGTGTATGTACCAAGAGCCTCACAGGCCCTGGAGTCACAACTGAGTTTGAGTCTGGCGCTTCCGTTTCCTGGCTGTGTGCCGTGAGCCCTGGTCAAGTGACTTTATAGTCCTGAGCTCCGGTTTCCTCATCTGTAAAAATGAGGCCAGCCAGGCATGGTGGCTCAAGCCTGTCATCCCAGCACTTTGGGAGGCCGAGGCAAGAGGATTGCCTGAGCTCAGGGATCCGAGACCAACCTGGGCAACCTGGTGAGACCTCGTCTCTACAATAAACAAAAAATAAGCCAGGAGTGGTAGTGTGTGCCTGTAGTTCCAGCTACTTGGAAGACTGAGGCAGAAGGATCACCTGAGCCCAGCAGGTCAGGGCTGCGGTGGCCGGGAGCATGCCGCTGCCCTCCAGCCTGAGCAACAGAGTGAGACTCTGACTTGAATCAAAAACAAAACAAAACCAAAAAAATGAGGGCAAAATAATTGTGCCCACTTCGAAGACCTGCTCTGAGGATTAAATGTGAATACTAGGTGGAGTGCAGTGGCTCACACCTGTAATTCCAGCACTTTGGGAGGCCAATGTGGGAGGATTGTTTGAGGTCAGGAGTTCAAGACCAGCCTGGGTAACAAGTGAGACCCTGTCTCTATAAAAATAAAATAAGCATAAATTCCAATTAAGCCAGCCATGTTCCTGTCCTCATGGGGACCCAGTGTGCTGCAGCTGGAGATAGCCGCCTCCTGGGTCATGTACACAGCCTGTTGCTTGTAGGGGTTCCTCAAGGAACCCTGAGACAGCCCTTTCCCAGGTATATTCTGACCTTAGGCCAGGCATGGTGGCTCACACCTATAATCCCAGCACTTTGGGAGGTCAAAATGGGAGGATTTCTTGAGCCCAGGAATTCAAGACCAGCCTGAGCAACATAGCAAGACCTCATCTCTAAAAGAAAATACAAAATTTAAAAAAAATTAGTCAGGCGTGGGAGCATGCACCTGTAGTCCCAGCTACTGGGGAGGCTGAGGTGGAAGGAAGGCCTGAACCCAAAAAGATGAGGCTGCAGTGAGCCGTGATCATGCCACTGCAATCCAGCCCCAGGGGACACAGTGAGACCCTGTCTCAAAAAAGAAAAAAGTCTCTGTCCTTGAGCTGTCCATAGTCCAGGCTCCAGGCAGGTGTGGGAGGTGCCTGTGGAAAGCCCCAGGACAGGTGGCCAGGGTTCACAAGGCCAAGTCGCCGCGCCATGCACGCCACACTGCCGAGCTAGCAGCATGTGACCGAGGCCCCACGCGGGGCCACGTGCAAGTCTCCTGGCTAAGAGGACCCGTATTGCTAAGAAGTGCAGCTTTGCCAGGTTTAATGTGGATGAACTTGAAGACATGGTGGCCGAGAGGTGACTCGTCCTGCTAGCTGTGGGGTCAGGGACATCTCCAACCAAGGACTCCTGGACCCAGGGCAGGCCCTGCACTCAGGAGGGTGTCCGCTGTGCTGTACCTCCTTACTCAAGCCAACAACAAATGCTCCTTACTCAAGCCAACAACAAATGCTACTTCCTGTCCAAATGTTTTAGCAAAGCATGAATAAATCATGGGCAGAACTTATTATGGGCCACAGTGCTGAGTAAGAACTTGATAAATGAGCATTGCTGTCGTTATCATCTGAGAATGTTCTTTATTTTTAGAGACAGGGTCTTGCTCTGTTGCCCAGGCTGAAGTGCAGCGGTGCGATTATAGTTCACTGCAGCCTCAAACTCCTGGGCTCAAGGGATCGTCCTGCCTCAGCCTCCTGAGCAGCTGGGAGACTACAGATGTAGATTGCCAATCCCAGTTTATTGTTTATTTTTTGTAGAGATGGAGCCTCGCTATGTTGCCCAGACTGGTCTTGAACTCCTGGGCTCAAGTGATTCTCCCACATTGGCTTCACAAAGTGCTGGGACAACAGGCTGAGCCACTATGTGCCCAGTCTTGAGAATTGGTTCTGAGGCCAGAAAAATAAATAGAGATGATAGGACTCATTCTTTGTCCTGATAGAAAAATGAGGTACTAGCTGGGCTCGGTGGCTCAGCCTGTAATCCCGCGCCTTTGGGAGGCTGAGGTGAGTGGATTGCCTGAACCCGCGGGTTCGAGACCTGCCTGGGCAGCGAGACCTCATCACTACAATAAATCAAAAAATCAGCCGGACGTGGTAGTGCATGCCTGTAATTCTGGCTACTCGGAAGGCTGAGGCGGAAGGATCGCCGGAGCCCAGCAGGTCGAGGCTGCGGTGGCCAGGAGTGGCCACTGCACTCCAGTCTGGGTGACAGAGTGAGACTCCAACTCAAAAAAAAAAAAAGAAAGAAAAATGAG
>NW_007042271.1:6440-9408 GCF_000164805.1 Carlito syrichta
TTTTTTTTTTTTTTTTGAGGAGTCTCACTCTGTCACCTAGGCTGGAGGGCACTGACACACTCATGGCCACCACAGCCTTCACCTGCTGGGCTCAGGCGATCCTCCTGCCTCAGCCTTCCAAGTCTGGAATGACAGGCACACACCACCATGCCTGGTTAATTTTTCTTGATTTATTGTAGAGACGAGGCCTTGCCATGTTGCCAAGGCTGGTCTCGAACCGCAGGCTCAGGCAATCCTCTTGCCTCTGCCTCCCGAAGTGCTGGGATTACAGACGTGAGCCACCATGCCCAGCCAGAAAAGCAGTTTAATCTGGGCACCATGTACCAGCTAAAATTCAAAGGTTCTGTTACAAAGGGAAGGGGTGAGAGGGTTATTAAGAGGCCATAAGTATCGGTCACAGTCAGGGATCAACCACCAATTGTCTATGGATGAACTTGAAGACATGGTGGCCAAGAGGTGACTCATTCTGCTTGCTGTGGGGTTAGGGACATCTTCATCTGGGGACCCCTGGACACAGGGCAGGCCTTGCACTCAGGAGTGTGTCCGCTGTGCTGTCCACCGGTCGAGGAGAATTGCTTGAGCCCAGGAGTTTGAGACCAGCCTGGGCAACACAGGAGACCTCATCTCTACAAAATAAAATACATTTTAAAAAATTAACCAGGCCGGGCTCGGTGGCTCAGCCTGTAATCCCAGCATTTTGGGAGGCTGAGGTGAGTGGATTGCCTGAGCCTACGGGTTCAAGACCCGCCTGGGCAACGGGGCGAGACCTCATCTCTACAATAAGTCAAAAATTAGCCGGGTGTGGTTGCGCACGCCTGTAGTTCCAGCTACTCGGAAGTCTGAGGCGGAAGGATCGCCGGGGCCCAGCAGGTCGAGGCTGCGGTGGCTGGGAGTGGCCACTGCACTCCAGTCTGGGCGAAAGAGTGAGACTCCAACTCAAAAAGAAAAAAGAAAAGAAAAATTAACCAGGCATGGTAGTGCATACCTATAGTCCCAGCTGCTTGGGAGGCTGAGACAGGAGGATTGCCAGAGCCTAGGATGTTGAAGCTGTGGTGAGCCATGACTGTGCCACTGCACTCCAGCCTGGGCGACAGAGTGAGACCCTGGCTCAAAAAATAAATGGGGTTCATCACCCTCAGGATTGATGGGGAATTAATGAAAGAGTGAGTGTCAGGTGCTCAGCATGGGACCCCGCCCGCCGGCAGCCTGGGGTGAGTATTGGGAGTCTTCATGTGCCTATGGGTTGAGGCAGTAGATGAAGTGTCTCCTTGTGTGTGAGAAACTGTCCCTGGGTTCAAGAGCTGAACCCAGCACTGACCGTGGTGAGTTACTTCTCTAAAACAAAGGGTTGGCTGCTCCACACATGGAAATCCCCTCTCAGCCTCCCAGACCTTGGGACCGGGCGCGTGTCCTTCCACACGCCTCCCCCGTCCCCTGGAGAGAGGCAGACTCCACGGAGGGGGAGGGGTCCTGCGTGGGGTATCCAGCCCCCCAACCCTCACAGAATTAATCACTTGCTCCTCAACCACCCAGACCCCTCATGGGGAACAGTCCTAGCGCTCAGGGTCAGCTCCCGAGCCAGAAGCCACACCTTTGATTCATTTCTCAGAGACCTCAGCCCCTGTTGCAAACTTTCATGAGTTCTCGTCACCGCGGGTAAGCCCAGACAGACAGAGCACATCTCTCAGATGCGTGCATGGAATCTGTTAAATCCTAAGTGCTAGTGATTTTCCAAATCTTAGACCATGAGAGCTCAACAGAAGACATCTGCTCTTCAGGTGTGTCTGCAGATCCTCTCGTCAGCCAAGTCTTCCTCTTACAAGGAGGGAAACTGAGGCCCAGAGATGGAAGAGACTCACTCGATGAGGCCAGACGTCTGGCATCCTATGATCCTCCATGACGCACTGAGCAAATTCCTCAGCAGTCGTGGGACAACCAACACCGTGTGTCTCCTGACACAACACACTGAGGAGGACACAGCATCTCTTCTGTAATGCTCCTGCCACAAGGAGACGTCGGACAAACCCAGATCAAGGGAACCCCACCAAAGAACCGGCCTGTAATCTCCAAAAACGTCCGTTTCACGAAACACAAAGAAAGGTGAGGAACTGAAGGACACGGAAGAGACACCAGCACTAAACGTAGCACATGGGCCTGGCCTGGATCCCCGACTGGAATAGACGGTTTGCCAAGAAGGACAGTCTGGAGACAGCTGGGGATTTGAAGACAGGCGGCAGCCTTCGATACTCGCATTGTATCACTGTGAAATGTTTCCCCGCGTCAGTGTCATTGGCACAGTGTGTCAAGTATCCTCTGGGCTGGCTGCTGCGGCTGTGTGAGCCAACCTTCTAATACCCGGAACTACAACTGCGGCATTCAGAGACTAAGGACACAGTGTCTGAAACTATTCTTGCAACGTTCCTGCAAGTTTTAAGTGATTTCAAAAAGAATACAAGACTTCAAACTAAAAGTCATGTTTCATCTTTTTATTTTTATTTATTTATTTTTGAGTCGGAGTCTCACTCCGGGGCCCAGCCTGGAGGGCAGCGGCCGCCCCCGGCCACCGCAGCCTCGACCCGCCGGGCTCCGGCGAGCCTTCCGCCCCGGCCTTCCGAGGAGCCGGAACTCCAGGCGCGCGCCACCACGCCCGGCTGATTTCTTGGTTTATTGTAGGGAATGAGGTCTCGCCAAGCTGCCCAGGCGGGTCTCGAACCCGCGGGCTCAGGCCGTCCGCTCACCTCGGCCTCCCAAGGCGCGGGAGGACAGGCTGAGCCCCCGAGCCCGGCTCAAAGTCGTGTTTTAAAAGTCTATGGTCTCTCGTGCCCAATAGCAGAGTTTGTTCTTTTAAAAAAAAAAAATCTGTGTGTGTGTGACGTCCGTGGCTTGAAAGTTCGGTGTTTCCGAGTCGCGAAGTCTGCAGCCTGCCTTGGTGGTCAGAATCCGGGGAGCTTGCGGGGGAGAGCCGGGT
>NW_007042272.1:0-1454 GCF_000164805.1 Carlito syrichta
CTCATCTGTCTCATATGGTGGGATTTTTTGTGTTGTTTTGTTTTGTTGGTTATTTTTTCCTTTTTAATAGCCCCTGGTGACACAATTTTGGACAATGGCACGTAAGCAAAAGTCTATCTGGAATTTTTAAAAACATTATCCTTTCCAAATACAGATGCCATTCCTTTTTCCTTATGTCTTCTTTTTCTTCTTCCTATCTGAATTCAGACAAGCCAGAAAAATAACAGCCATCTTGTCACCATGAGGCAAACTGAAAATGACAGCCAATGATAGCAGAGCAGAAACATGAAAGGAAGCTGGATCTCTGGTAGTACCAAACCCAGATCATCTATCATCAGATTTTGCTGTGAGAGAAGTTATCCTCCACAGCCATGGGAGTCAGCGTTCTGTTTTATGCAGTCATACTTAATCCTTAATTAATATATCCTCCAAGAACCAGATAGGAAATCACAATTAGGTCATTCTCTTCCCTGGACAGTGTTGGCTATAGACACCCAAATGTTGCCACTCTAAACCAATTACGTATGTATTTGTTTCCTTGCTGAGAATAGTGCTTTCATCCTCACACTCACTTTCTATTGTTTAAGCTATGATCGGGTTTTGGTAACCTGCGAGTTATTCTGTCTCTTTAGAGTGAATTACATGGCTCATCTGTTGTGTTCTGATTTCACGAATCAAACTCTCAAAGTTCCAGGAACGACTTCCTGTTACTGTCTGCCATTAAGTGGTCTAGGGTTGGACAACAGAATATCTATTGCCAAAATAAATGACTAATATGTGTTGAACCCTTACTATTATGCCAGACACTTTGGCATATTTCATTATTTTATTCCTAACTTTATTTTTAATTTCATTCTATAAATCAGAAAACTAAGGTTTGAAGAGGTTGTGTTTTTTGGCCAAGGTCACCCAGTTAGCAAGAATGGTAACCAGTATTCCAATCTTGGTGTTCTAATTTTAGAACCTATATTCTTGCAATATAGTGTATTTGTATTAGAGTAGTTAAGAATATGTTCACTGATGTCAGACTGCCTGAATTCTAAATCTAGCACTGTTATTTAGCAACTATTTACTGTGGACAAGGTGTTTAACTACTTTATACCTTGATTTCCACATCTATAAATTGGGTAAAATAATTGTAGTTCATTTATTGCCACTATGACAGACTGCTACAGGAAGAGTTAGTTATGAAAACAACAGAAGCTTATTTTTTAGAGAAGCATGCATAATTGTTTTACATATCTAATATAAAATATAAAAAAAATATAAAAAAAATAATTTTTTTACATATCTAATATCTAAAAATATTACATATTTTGAAGAGGTATTATAGAAATATGATCCAAAGTTTTGCAATTACAAAATGGAATCAGTCCAAAATAAGTCTCTCTGCTGTGTGCAGCTCTCTAATCCTTCCCTAAGACTACACCTGATGCCAGTTTATTGGGTATCCT
>NW_007042273.1:0-7381 GCF_000164805.1 Carlito syrichta
TAAGGCGTATGTTAAATGTAATAGGTTAATAATATAGTGATAAATCGATAATATTAATTGTTAAAAAATATTGGGAATCAGTGAACTTGGATTGAACCTAGAGTTTAACTCAGGAAAGTTTTTTGTATTAATCAGGGTATAGAGCAAAGAGTATAATATGAATGATTCGTTGAACATTATGGAAAACACTTTGAACGATTTGTATTGAAATTGGGCACCTGTGACCTTGATGTAAGCACGGCAGGCATCATGGAATTTGAATTGTTTGCTTGGAAATTGCAGATCTCGTGGTGGTCTTGTGATGCATAGTTTTAAAGCACGAAACTTGTACGCCCCCAGTGAGTGATTATCACATTGCTGGAAGGTATAGAAAATGGTATATAAGTTGGAAAAGGTTTGAATAAAATCGGCTTCGGTCTTGGCCAGGCTGAACCCAGAAGAGCTGCCTCCGAGTAGTTTTCTTCTCTCCGTCTCTGATTCACCGGTGCGGTCCTAACCCTCCCTCTGGTCAGTGCAGGTCACCGACATTAACCCTTAACTGTACCCCACAAAACCATAATAAAAAATATTGATAAAAATATATTTTTTAATTGATGTTTTTGGATTTAGATCTGCCATCATTCATATTTGTTTTATATTTTTCTCATCTCCCTTTTATTTTTATGCATATTTATTTTTGAGACAGGGTCTTTCTCTGTCACCCATGCTGGAGTGCAGAGGTGTAATCATAGCTCACCTAGCCTCACACTCATGGACCCAAAGCAATCATCTTACCTTAGCTTCCTGAGTAGTTGGGATGCACCACCACATCCAGCTAATTTCTTTTTCTTTTTTTGTTTGAGTTGGAGTCTCACTCTGTCACCCAGGGTGGAGTGCAGTGGCATACTCATGGCCACCACAGCCTTGACCTGCTGGGCTCAGGTGATTCTTCCACCTCAGCCTCCAAAGTAGCTGGAACTACAGGCATGTGCCACCATGCCCAGCTAATTTTTTTATTTATTGTAGAGACGAAGTCTCACCAAGTTGTCCAGGCTGGTCTTGAACTCCTGGGCACAAGCAATCCTCTCACCTCAGTCTCCCAAAGTGCTGGGATTACAGGCTTGAACCACAGCACCTGGTTTAAATAAATTTTTTTTTATTTACTGATTCTCCTGCCTTGGCCTCCCAAAGCAATGGAATTACAGGCATGAGCCCTTTATTAAAACAGACAAACAAAAATTGTTTCTTTTATGTCTTTTTTAATAATCAAAAATTTTTTAACACTTTGCTTTTTTATTTCTCTGTTGACTTTTCATCTGTACTTCTTTACATTATTTTTCAAATGATTACCTAAGGATTATAAGGCACTTTAACTGCTTAGTGTTACTGTTATAATACTTCAAAATAAAAATAGAAACACTGTAACAGTATGACCATCCCATTTATACTGATATTATCATGTATAACTACATACATTATAAACTCCACAACACATTGTTATAAATTTTGCTTTGAACATTCATATAAATGTTCAAGAACAAAGAAAAGAAAAAATATGGTATTATACATTTACAATTTCTGCAATCTTCATTCTTTTCCTGTAAGTTTGAGTTACCACTAATGGTAGGTGCTGTTTCACTTCAGCCTAAAGGGATTCCTTTAGAATTTCTTGAATACAAGTCAACTGGTGGTTAATTTTCTCAGCTTTTGTTTATCTGAAATGTTTTATTTTATTTTATTTTGACCTTTTTTTTTGAAAGTTAGCTATTTGAGGTATAGAATTTTGCACTGACAGATTTTTTTTTAACTTGAGCACTTTAAAAGAATCATTTAGTTGTCTTCTAACTTCTAATGTGTCTGATATAAAGTTAGCAGTCAATATTTAAGCAGTATCCCTGTATCTAATATGTCACTTTTCCCTCGTTGCTTTCCATATCTTTGCTTTATTTCTGAATTTCAGGAGCTTGATAGTTAAGTGCCTGGTTTGGTTTTCTTTATAGTTATACTATTTGGGATACACTTACCTGTAAGTTGATGTCTTTCATTAACTTTGCTTAATATATTAGATTCATTGTTTCATGGTGCCATTTATATTACATTAAAAAATTTGACTAAATTCTCACTACATTCCAATGTAGCATTAACTTTTTTTTTTTTTTTTTTTGAGTTGTGTCTCACTATGTTGCTCACGCTGGAGTTCAGTGGCACCATCACACCTCACCACAGGCTCAACCTCCTGGACTCAGGCAACCCTTCCACTTCAGCCTCCCAAGTAGCTGGGACTACAGGTGTGCACCACCACACTTTGCCAAATTTTTTTTTTTTTTTTGTAGAGACAGGTTCTGGCTATATTGACCAGGCTGGTCTCAAACTCCTGGGCTCAAGCAAACCTTCTGCCTTGGCCTTCCAAAGTGCTAAGATTAAAGACATAAGGCATGCACCCAGTGGTATGAACTATTTTAATCTACTTTTATAGAAGTGGAAGTTGATGATCAGAGTAGAAGAAAAAACTTGCTCTACGATGTGATAAGCAATAGGGTAAGATTTTAAGCAAAGTCAGTCTGACTCCACAATCGGAGGCCTTATTATGTGCTGCTGAATCTGGGTGTTGGGAATGACTGATTTTGCCTGACAGGACCACAAAGGTTTCAAAGGTAGGGCTGCACTTAATCTGAGTTTTGAAATGTGAGTAGTGATAGGGAAAATGATATTCTT
The DNA here is from genome assembly GCF_000164805.1 of Carlito syrichta. Taxonomy (NCBI): domain Eukaryota; kingdom Metazoa; phylum Chordata; class Mammalia; order Primates; family Tarsiidae; genus Carlito; species Carlito syrichta. Next base: position 2,695 of record NW_007042273.1, read on the forward strand.
CCATTTTTGTTTTTTTTGTTGTTTTTTTTTTTTTGAGTTGGACTCTCACTCTGTCGCCCAGACTGGAGTGCAGTGGCCGCTCCCGGCCACCGCAGCCTCGACCTGCTGGGCTCTGGTGATCCTTTTGCCTCAGCCTTTCAAGTAGCTGGAACTACAGGTGTGCGCTACCATACCCGGCTGATTTTTTTATTTATTGTAGAGATGAGGTCTCGCCAAGTTGCCCAGGCAGGTCTCGAACCCGCGGGCTCAGGCAATCTACTCACCTCAGCCTCCCAAAGCGTGGGATTACAGGCTGAGCCACCGAGCCCAACTGGTATTCTTCCATTTTATCCTCTGTTGCACCTTTCTCTTACCCTTTCTTCCTTTCACCTCAAATCCCTTTCTTCATAGTCTTTCTTGCCTGTGGTGTCAAAAGTTACTGTGTGCATTTAGGTGCAAATGATCCAGGACATCCGTTAAAAGAAGGGATTTCCTGGCCAAATCACCTTTCTACTGAAAGCATTGGGATGCAGATTAGATGAGCTTGGCAGAACACCAAGGATATAAGAGCCATGGAGAGAAAACAGCTTTCACAAAGGAAATTCAAGGCAATCAATCCTTCATGGTATGATAAAACCAGGTCGTCATGAGTAGGAGAGAGGAATTACCATTCCTAGAGCTGAGTTGATGGAGTTCCTGGGAATGTCAGGTTAGGCCAGCAACAGTCAGAACCAGATGGATTGGACTGTAGTATTCCTTATTTCTAGTGTTCTGCACTCTTCTTGCCCCAGATGCTCACACTGAAAGTATTTACTATCCTCAGGTCACCCTCCCTCAAAAACTTCCCGCCCTAAGCAAAACCTACATTTATGAAAACTACTTTCAGACTCCTAGAATCAAAGATAGTAAAGCTGTAAAAGACTTCAGAGGTCATAGGGTACAACTACTCATTTCATAGTTGGCAAAAATGAGGTCCTGAGAAATGTAAAAGGTATCGTAAAGACACCTGTTCATCAGAGGCAAAATAAACAGAGGAGCCTGCCTTGGTTCCATCTCTCAAATTCCTCTGTGGGGCATCCAAGTAAGAGATGGATCATAATTGGTAATGGGGCCGAGCATGGTGTAATCCTAGCACTTTGGGAAACAGAGATGAGAGGATTGCCTAAGCCCAGGGGTTTGAGACCAGCGTGGGCAACACAGGGAGACTTCATCTCTACAATAAATCTAAAAATCAACCAGGCATGATGGCACGTACCTGTAGTTCTAGACACTTGGAAGGCTGAGGCAGAACGATTGCCTGAGTCCAGCAGGTTGAGGCTGCAATGGCCATGACTGCCACTGCCCTCCAGCGTGGGTGGAGACTCTGACTCAAATAATAACTGACTCAAATAATTATTTGAGACTCTGACTCAAATAATAACTGGTAATGAGTATATAGGGGAGACAAAATCATTAGTTCTAATTACCAATAAGAAATTCTTGCATATAAAAAGTTGTAAGTTTTGGTGACAATCTTCTAAACAAAGCCTCTGTCTTCATTACCAAAATAAAGTAACTTTCATTTCAGAATAAAGAGGAGGGTCAGGAAAGCAAATATTAATTGCTTGAGAGACAGATTTTTAGGCAGAAGTGAGACAGGGGGCATCACAGTAGTAAGAGTATACCAAAGAGTCATTTTCCATACCAAGGCACCTTTGTTGTTGACTCTCCCTCAGGCTCCAGGGTAACAGAAGTCTAGTTTTGCTTCCAGTATCACAAGATTTTTAATTTTCTCTTGGAGCTAGTGCCTCTTGGGAGCTGGAAGATCTATGATTCCCATTTAGGGAAGGAAAATTTACAGAGTGATAACAATTTTAATACTCCATGTTAGGTTACTGATGGACCGGGTGAGGGTGGAGAAGCTCAGTAGAGAGGTGCACAGCACTGCCTGTGCGGCTGTTGTACCCGAATCCTGAATCCGAGACCACCAAAGAGCCAGCTCCGATGCAAATCACACGAGGGTCTTTATTCAGGCTCGAGTCTGGTCTCACGTCGGTAACTGGCGCAGCGGTACAGGAACGAGAGCCCCGACCCAGCGCAGCAAGCAGCTTATATACACAGTTACAAGGGAGGGGAAAGAACTTTAAACTTGTTCGCACATGATTGGGTAATTTCTCCTACTGGGTACCGGGCGTTTGGGATTGGTTGGTTTGTATGGTCGTGGGTTGCGGCTGACCATCAACGGTCAGGCAGGCTGGGTGGAACCGGTTGGGACATCTGGAATGCGAGATTACTAGGGGAGTGAAGCAGGAAATGGGGCCAGAGGGTCTGCCCTGTGACTCCCCGGTTTTCTTTTGGTCTGTGAACTTGTTTACCAAAAGTATACTACTGGGCTTGGGCGGGAAAGCAAGCATACATCTGAGTTTTAAAAACAAGTTTCAATTTAAAAACAAGCTTATTCAAAATAAGCTTCAACCTACCCTTAAAACAAATTTTATCACACAATTATGAACTAGATGGCCCTTGAGCTCCTCACCAGCAAGCCGGAGGTGCGTGCCGAGAACCCAGCAATCTAAGTAAATTGCAGAGAATTACGACACACAAAAAGGTTAAGAAAGAAAAGATTTATTTAAGAAAAGTTCACCCCCCACAGACAGGGAGTGGGCCTAAACTCTAGGTGAGTGTGGCGTCATAGCCCCCCAGAGTCCTGGCTTAAATCCTTCTCTTGGAGATGTTGCACTTGACTGCTGTGACTGCTGTGACTTCCTTATCGACCACCTGTGAATGTCTTGGAGAACCTGTGACACAGAGATCCTTTCATATCCGCCCACATTATCACAGCCCCTAGAGAAGGGCGTGACAAGGATTCTAATTCTCCTGCACCTTCCCAAAGGACATGCCTTAGACCTAACGGAGGGTGTACCTCCCCTTTTCTCCTAGGCATTCCCAGTGGGTAGCTTTGGGGGGATCCTTGACTTCCCTGTAGACAGGGCCCGTTCAACTGAAAGATCGAATCCCCACCTGCTCTCCCTCTGAGCGGTTGTAACTTTTGTAATTACAAGTTTCATGACTTTTACAGTCCTTGCCCAATGCACAATGTCTTAGGCCTTGTAAATTCCCTTTACTCTAGGCAAGCTTGATTGCCACTATGAGATACCTCTGATACCTGAAAGTCTGTTTCTGAAAAGACAAAGTCGGTAAAGTTAATTATACCTAAAGTGTGCATTGCTCCAAAAGCATAGCTTCTACTTTCTCATCATGGTGTCAGGGTTTAAGAACAAGATGAAAAAATGGCTTCCCACTCTCGGTCTATCCTCTCACTCCGTGTGGCAAGATCTTTTCCAATTCTCTTCCCACTCAGCAGTTCTTACAATTCACAGCCAGAGTCAGGAGAGATGTGGAGAACTTTGTGTATTTTTTTCTTTGAGGGATGTCATTCAATTTTTTTTTTCGAGTTGGGGTCTCCCTCTGTCACCCAGGCTGGAGGGCAGTGGCATGATCACAGCCACCACAGCCTTGACCTCCCAAGCTGAGATGATACTTCTGTCTCAGTCTTCCAAGTAGCTACCATGCCCAGCTATTTTTTTTTTTTTTGGTAGAGATGAGGTTTTGCCATTTAATTTAAGATAGTAACCAATTTTTTATATCACAATGAATAGTAAAATTTAGTTAATATTCATCTGAAATCACATGGTATCACCAAGCAATCATCTTGGGAGCACCTGAAATTATCTGAATGAGGAGTATCACCAGATTTCCCCTCATTATTTCTTTTCAGAATTAAAGGGTAAACATTAACATTTTAGAATGGCCTCTTTGAATCCCTCCAGTGAGTTGGTTAAGGCTGCTTATTTGGCATAATGATCCACTAGAGCATTTCCTTTTGTTTTCATATCATGTCTTTGTGTGTGTCTCAGCCTTGATAATAGCTGCCTCTCTAGGAAGTAGGAGTGCCTTTAACAATTTTCTAACTTGCTGTCCACTTCTGATGGGAACTCCAGCAGAGATAAGAAAAAGCCTTCTGAGCCCACGGGTTCGTGACCCGCCTGGGCAACTTGGTGAAACCTCATCTCTACAATAAATCAAAAAAAATTAGTCGGGCGTGATAGCACTCACCTGTAGTTCCAGCTACTTGGAAGGCTGAGGCAGAAGGAAAAAAGAAAAGAAAAAAAAAAAGACAAAACCTTTGTTTCCAAAGCATTCCAAAGTCACATACTACTCCAAAAGCATACCTGCTCTCTGTGTATATGTTTATGTTCTAGTGTTTGGCTACTTGATATGATCCAGTAAGTGCAACAAGTTCTGCTACTGGGTTGATATTATCTCAGATTGAGGATTGTATTCTTCTTTTTTTTTGTTTGTTTTTGAGTCAGAGTCTCACTCTGTCACCCAGGCTGCAGTGCAATGGCACGCATGCACACGGCCACTGCAGCCTCAACCTGCTGGACTCAGGCGATCCTTTTGCCTCAGCCTTCCAAGTAGCTGGAATTAGAGGCACACTACCACGCCCAGCTAATTTGTGATTTATTGTAGAGACGAGGTCTTGCCAAATTTCCCAGGTTGGTCTTAAACTGGTGGGCTCAGGCAATCCACTCACCTCGGTCTCCCAAAGTGCTGGGATTACAGGCTGAGGCACCAAGCCTGCCCGAGGACTGTATTCTAAAGAAGAACTTTGAGCCGGGCTCGGTGGCTCAGCCTGTAATCCCGCTCCTTTGGGAGGCTGAGGTGA
>NW_007042274.1:0-1385 GCF_000164805.1 Carlito syrichta
CAGAATGACACTGGGGCTTAAAAATGCAACTTCCTGGGCCCTCTGGGGGCCATCGCACCCGAGGGCTGTGCTTGGGAAGGGGCCGGAGGCTGGTACAGAGGGGAGGGAAGGATGGGGGAATGGGGGAGGACAGGAGAGAGACGCTGTCAGGAGAGCCCTGCTCCGCTGACACAGTGCAGTCTCCGGAGCACCAGTGTGGACACTGGCATGTCTTGTCCCTTGGCCACGCAGGGCTGCCCCTGTGGGAGCACATGAAGAGGTGTTGTTGGGTGCTGTAGCATGTCAGCCTGTGCACACGTAGTTCCCTATGAGGATGGTCCTCTGGGCGTCCCCATAAGGTGAGGACAGGCGGAAGGTGGGACAGCCTGCTCGGAGAGACCTAGAAACTCCTCCTGCTGCCTCTGTGAACTGGTGTTCATTATGAATCAGGCAATTGGAGCACAGGGCTGTCACCGTCTTGGTGGCCTTATCGCCTAGGCCGGGGCTGGGCGTGCTGGAGGCAGCTGGGAGCCCAGTCTACAGTTGTGCCTTAGTTTTGCACGTTGGACTGCAAATTTACCTTGGCACCCTGTGCCTGGAGGGCTGGTGTCAGTGAGAGTCCAGCTTTGGTCACCCTCAAATGCATCATCTTGCATGTCAGCTTTGGAAAAGACCCTGGAGACTCTGGTTCTGATCAGACCCTTCCCTGGCGGTCAAAGAGACCCGGGCACAAAGAAATGACACTGGACGGAGGCAGAGAGGACCCGACGGAAAGAGCTGGGGGCTCAGGAGTGGCAGAGGGGGAGGGGAGGTAGGGGGAAGCCTGCCCTGCCAGGCCCTAATCCATTTCTGCTGCCTTACAGGCGCTTCGGCACAAAATGCACAGCCTGCCAGCAGGGCATTCCCCCGACCCAGGTGGTCCGCAAGGCCCAGGACTTCGTCTACCACTTGCATTGCTTCGCCTGTATCATCTGCAACCGGCAGCTGGCCACAGGGGACGAGTTCTACCTCATGGAGGACGGGCGACTGGTGTGCAAAGAAGACTATGAGACAGCCAAGCAGAATGGTAAACAGAGGCCTGCTGGGCCCACCAGGCCCCCATTCAGGCCATGGCCTCTGCTGGCAGGGCCCTTCCCTACATCCCACCTGCCCACCCCCCAGAGCTTGGCTCTTGCCACCTCCTCTGTGAAGTGTTCCCAGATCTCGACACTGAATTACTTCTGAACACCCCTGACCTGCTAGCACCGGCTGGTTTTGTTGACACGTTAATCAAGCTGTGGTTCCCTGGAAGGTGCCTGTTCCCCATGCTTGAGGGTAGGCTCGGGGGCAGCCAAGGACCTTGTTGTGATCTCAGTGGCCGCCTTGCCTGGGCCAGGGATGGGTGTGCTGGGAGTGGCTGGGAGCTC
>NW_007042275.1:0-1315 GCF_000164805.1 Carlito syrichta
ACACACACACACACACACACACACACACACACACACACACACACACACACACCCCAGGCACATACACACACATTCTCAGCTCTGTCACCGCACAGCCATCCAGGCATGGAAATGGTTAAGTCGCCCTCACTGCATAAATCAAAAGTTCAAGGCTGCAACATACCACAATGATTCCCTCTTTACATATGACAAGAACCAGAGAGGGGCTGAAATCCCAAGCATCCTGCACAGGGTCTCCCCGGCCGCACAGGTTATGCCGCCAGGGTCAGGGCCGCGGACCTTTAGCGGCAACATTCATTTCCTGAACAGGACAAGTTCTCCTAACCATAAAGCTAATAGGAACTTCCTCGCACGGCGAGCTCCGGCTGACAGGGCCACTTGTCACTGGCCACGCAGGAGGAGAGCACTGGTTCCCATTAGCGGGTTATGATGCCAGGTGCTACTAATAAGGTACATCGGCAAGAAACAAGAGCCCGCTAAGTTGTCTCTCCAACTCTGGAAGTAATCAGGCCTGGGCTTCGGGGCTGGGGAGGGGCTTTCTGGAAAGAGATGGGTGCGGGGAGCAGGGGTTTTGCCATAGCAGACCCCGGCAGCATCTAACCTGCTAAACGGCTTAGACACATTGCGGAGAATCATTCCCATTTCCCCCAGCTACCATAAAAGACTCCCCCAAATTAACACTCGTAATGGTTCCCCCAGCACGCCAGGCCTGAAGGATTACCCCAAGAGCCACGACGGCCAGCCACATCTGCTTCTCACTATGGCAAGGAGAGTTGTGCCAACAGACCTAACAGCATTAAGATCACAATGCTTGGTTAATCCACTTAGGGGGCAAGACTGGCAGAGGGGATTCAGTGGCCCCCTTGTGAGGCTGGGGTCACAGGGATGTAGGGAGGTGGCTTCACGCTCCGTGTGCTTCAGGTTACAAGTGATCTCGTGTAATATGCTTTAAAAATCACACTGAGAGGTAGGGGCTAACCTCACTTCACAGAACAGGAGACGGATAGTTCACAGAGGTTAAGTCACTTGCCCACATTCACAATGGAGCTGGCATGCAAACCCAAGTCCATCAGATGTCAGTCTTTGTGCACCTGGAGGGCCACCCTGTCTCTCACTGAGACAATGGTTTGATGGCACAGTGGTCTTGTTTTTTTAGCATGCCTGGTGGCGATGGTCTGTATGCGTGTACATATCTTTACTTATTTCTGGGGCATCCAAATGGCCCTCAAGAGGGGAAGACTCGGCTGGGCTCAGTGGCTCAGCCTGTAATCCCACTTTGGGAGGCCAAGGCGAGTGGGTTGCCTGAGCCCGTGGG
>NW_007042276.1:0-1306 GCF_000164805.1 Carlito syrichta
CACTCACCTCAGCCTCCCAAAGGCGAGGGATTACAGGCTGAGCCACCGAGCCCAGCTGAGAGTTGTTTTTGATTCACCTGCTGGGCTCCAGGTAACGTCCTCACTCGGCTCAGATTTCACCACCTAGCTTGTGGAGTATTGAGGAAGAGGAAGCCTGCAATTCAAGGAAGCCGTTGGCTAATGGGGCCCTTACGCCCTGCCTAGGCCACCGGCTGCAGTGCTAGGTCCAGGGGCCTCTCGTGCTCCCCTTAACTTCTGCGGCCTTTCATAGCACAGTGGGGCCGGTGGGAGGAAGGAAGGAAGGTGGGGCTGCACAAACACATCTCCCTGAGACCCAAGGAACTGCCACAGGTCCTGGAATCTTCCGGCCTCCCCTGACAGCCTCCACTCCAGGAAGCGAGCCCCACAGTCCCCGTTCCTGAGCCTGGAAGGGCACTTTGGGGCAGGCACCGTTGGCCGCTAGGTCTCCGACCTGCGCCAGGTGACACGGAGAGGTATAGGGCCCCCACCCCATCTGGAGCAGGGGCCCCAGGCCTGGAAAGGGCCGTGGATTTCAGCAGAGAAGTTTTAAGACAGGGGAGGTGTGGGCTTTGGGTGGGTCCCTCGGGGACTGGGTGTGAAGGCCCCTGGGGGGCCGGGCCGGTCCTGCATGGGACAGTGAGGTCTTGTAGCCCGAGGCCTGGGTTGGGGAGTCTCCCGGCGGGAAAGTCCCAGAGCCCACCCAAACCCCCGAAAGGGAGATTGGGGTGAGCTGAGACCCGTCCTGCCTGGAGTGGGTAGACAGGAAGTCCGCTTAGCCATCAGCGCTTCCTCCATCTGGTACTGGTGTAACTTCACACTCGGGAATTTGCTCCCCCCGCCCCCTGCCCCTCAGCAATTCACAAATTAACACACCAGAAAACTACCTTCCCAGAAAGCAGAACTACTGAGTCCAGGAAGAAAGGAGGCGCTGATAAGGAGGCCAGGCTCTAAAGAGGACCATCCACCAGCATCCCGCCCTCGCTCCACAGCCGGCATATCTGCAGTGGGGAACCGCACTTCCCACACCTTTGTCCCTCGCAGAAGCACCGGCTGCCTCCAAGCTGAGACATGAGCAAGGAAGAGCCCGGCGCGACGTCCACCGTGGTCCACATCCACAGCGAGACCCCCGTGCGGGACCACATCGTCTGGTCCCTGTTCAACACCATCTTCCTGAACGTCTGCTGTCTGGGCTTCATCGCCTTCGCCTACTCCGTGAAGGTGCGTCTGGGCCCCTGGGGGCGTCCGGGAAGGTGCCTGTGAGCCGGGCAGCTCCACCGGCCCAGGG
>NW_007042277.1:0-1293 GCF_000164805.1 Carlito syrichta
CTTTTGGGATTCATATCTTTTATTTTTCTTTAAGCATGTTGCCACTTGTAGCCTTTCTCCAGAATGATATTCTCTTGACGTTTATTTACCTGGCACTGTCTGGCTGTCCTGCCATCATAATATAGTCATCTGTCATCATAATATACTCTTTTTGTTTTATTTTTAAAAGCAATTATATGCCTTCCTTACATCTTATTCTAATCAGAAGTGCCAGTTGGAGGCTGTATATCATAGTAGACATGTAATTTATAGCACATTTCAATTTCTTTCAGAGGCATAGGTTATTTGACACATGTGTTATCTTTAAACAAACTGAAATATGGTAGTAAGTAATAATTGTGCTGATTAACCAAAGGAGACTTTTCTAGCTGATAATTTACCAAGATACATACAATAAATTTTATAGATTGGTTCTTAGTGAGTTACTGGTACAGTTGCCAATTTGTCTAGAATGATCTGACTCACTCCAAGTTTTTTGTATTTACAAATTTATTTACACAGATAAAAGCAAGCACATATCTATACTGTGTAATTATGCACTTAAAAGAATAAATAAGCCACTTCAATATGATAACATTTGTCTGCTAATTAACCCAGTAAAATTAAACTTTTTCTATTTTATTCTTCTTCTGCATAAAAACATTCTAGCCTTTCAAGCCTTTCATAATTAACCATAACTATTATTCCCTTTAGTATTAAAATTATCATAACTTACCCAGTAAATCTCCTCTAAGCCAGCTTTTGTTATTACTCCTGCCCTCATCATTCTTAGAAATATTCTTACTATTTGTCAATAATAGACTTTCCAGAGCTATATCAGTTTTTTTCTTGCCTCGAACTATTTTTCTAAAAGTTCTGATTCTTCTTTAGTGGGGAAACTCGGAGAAAAATCTGCCTGCTAGGAGTGAACATGAATGCTGGTGCCAGGCAAAAGTGTTGTGGCTACTGTTGGTTCATTTAAAGTCAGAGCCAAAAGGGCAGCTCCTTTTAGAGTCATTCACTTACTTTCTTTTTTGAAATTTTCCATGATAATTAATGTTCTTTACTTTAGTGAGAGCTATGTTTTTTGATTATTATTATAACTAAGCCTAGAACATAGGCATATACTTTAAACTAATTTGCTTTTAAAAGTAAACTATATCAGTATCATAAATCATTCCCAGCATTATTTATCATCTATAAAAAAACACTAAAAATAAAAACAGTGATAGAGTCTAAACATGCAGTCTAAAAGTGTACTCTGAAACACACACACACACACACACACACACACACACATACAAATACAATGTC
>NW_007042278.1:0-1289 GCF_000164805.1 Carlito syrichta
AATGTAAACTCTTAAAACTCAACATTATCTTTGACAGAGCAATGCAGATTCAGTCGTGGGTCCCCACCCCTCAGATGGTAAAAGTTGTTTCCTCCTCAAAAGATGGAATTAGGTCCACAAAACACCTTGAGAAGATTAAATCTGAGAATGTGAACTGAGAAAAGGCCAAAGGACAGCACTGTGGTCAGACCTGGGCAGTGAGACGTTCCCACATCTGAAAGTCACTGAGGGTGGAAACTGTGGGATCTTCAGGATGTTGGGGAGAAATGTAAATGGGCCAAATGCATGTCTTCCTGTCATCATGGGTCTACCACCTGGAGACCCTTTCTTTTAGACTCAGGGGTCTTCCTACTGTGGGACATTTCCCTGGCAACCATCAGCCCCACTCATTTACAAGGTCTTTCATTCTAACTATAATCTCATCAGTCCCTGTCTCAACCTATGTTGATAACTAATGTTTTCTCAACCTAAAACACATGGGTCAAACATGTCTCCTGTCCTCATTTCCAACATGAAGATCTGAACAGAGCAATGCTGTTAGGCATATAAAGAAAATTCCTTTTCCCATTAAGCACAATGCATACATACCAATGTGTTTTCCGTCACAAAATTCAGATCCTGAATTTTCTGATGAAGGATCTGCTGAGTTTAGGGATCACTCCCATCCTAGTCTGGGTCACATATCAATTCTTTTCATGTTTTAGGATACCAAGTAGCAAAACCTCCTCCCACCTCCAAAGAAGTCTTCATACCTCTCTCTCTTCCAGTCTTTATTATACTCAAGCAACTCTTGGATACCACTGGCCCCCAAAGTGGGATTTTTTTTCAAGGAGATTCTTCATCTTCACATCCTTCTGGAAATGTTTCTTCTTCACATTTCTAAAAACCTCACTATCAATGTCGTGTGCATACAAGGGACTTAAACTTGGGTTTTACTTTCCAGACAACTGGTTTATGAATCTGATCATGAGAGGGAGATTACAACAATGGTGATCAACCACGAATGTCTCCATTTATTGAACATCCTCTAGGCCCAGCTTTGGGGCTGATACTTCTCATCCAGAACCTTAAAAAAATTTTTCAGAAGATCTAACGATGGGTGCTATTTTCCACATTTTTAGCCTGGCAAATCTGAGACTTAGTTGGGAAGAGGAACCTCCCAAGTTCACACAGCCAGTAACTGACAGACACTCAGAACTGAGAGGCTCACAGGATCCCCCAAGTTGTTCAATCTCAGGAGTAACTGACCAACAAGCTTTCCCTTCTTGCCCAATTAAGGGGATGCAGCA
>NW_007042279.1:0-16971 GCF_000164805.1 Carlito syrichta
TTCTACACTGTTGGTGGGAGTGTAAACTAGTGCAACCTCTGTGGAAAGCAGTGTGGCGATTCCTAAAAGCTCTAAAAATTGACCTTCCATATGACCCTGCAATCCCCCTACTGGGAATATACCCTGAAGAACACAAATCACTCTATAAAAAAGATACCTGCACACGTATGTTTATCGCAGCATTGTTCACAATAGCAAGAACCTGGAAACAACCATGCTGCCCATCAAAAGAGGACTGGATTAAAAAAATGTGGTACATATACACGATGGAATACTACGCAGCCATAAAAAAGAACAAAATCATGAATTTCGCTGCAACCTGGATGGAACTAGAGTCTATAATACTGAGTGACCTCTCACAAAAACAAAAATCCGAATATCACATGTTCTCACTCATATAATGGACCTTGAACATCCAATGCAATACTATGAGAAAATGACGGATGGTACTGGGAAACTATGGGGGGGAGGGGGATGGGATTAACAGTAGCAAATATCTGTCGGGGGATGGGAAAACACTTCTTATCTACAGGGTGCCTGAATGAAACGTCATTGTACACCTAACCCTTAACTGTACCCCACAAAACCATAATAAAAAATACTGATTAATGAAAAAAATAAATAAATAAAAAATAAAAACAGAAAAATGTGTCACAAATGTAAGTTTGATGGACAAAGATTAAAAAATCTTTAAAAATTGTAATTAATTGAATATAAATATAAGTAAAAGGTAGTATACCACCACAACAATTGTTTATGTAGATAATGAAAAAGGGTTTCAAATCAAAATTCAATAAAGTAGCTCAACTATGTAAAATTATGATAATTATAAAATAAAAAGCAGACTTGATTAATCAAATTAATAAAATGTGCATATAGAGGAAGCCAGAATTAATCATATGTAATTGAACCATCCATGAAGACGTGAGTGAGACAAGAAAGGCCGCTATTTCACATTCTTAATGAGGTAGGAGGAATAAAAACAAGTATTTGAAAAATAAACTCTTGTTGTTCAGATGTGATAGGTTTGTGACCATTCTAAAATAATATATTAAATATGTAATAATTAAATAAGCACTTTGGCAATATCATCTAAACAATAAAAAAATACTTCCTGTATTTCTATATTTCAGGTTTTAAAAAAATCATAAATTTTAGGCCATCTTAACACCGTTTCCAAAAATATGAATCATCAAATACATAGTAAGAAATACAAAATGTATTGTTAAATCTCTCCTCTTAGAACTTTAAATACTATCGAGATAACTAAAACGGTGCAGGCACTAATAAAGGAAAATGAGATCATGCAATCCTTGCAGACCCTCAATGCCCTCCTCTGTCTCTGGTATCTACCCTGGAGGCTATATCCTTTCATAGGTTTAGGGGAGATCATTCATCATTCACATGCCATGTGCCACCACTTGAGGAGTGGGCACTAGTGCCCTCTCAGTGAACAGGGGAAAAAAAAGGTTTGTATGTATGTTTTAACCACGTTTAGTGAGGAATATTTACATATACAAAATATTATCTGCGGATAGATGTTTCTATGAATTTGGACTCTTTTTTAGTAGGTTAAGGAATTTCGCAGCTTGAGGCTCAGCAATACTGACATTTGGATCAGAACATTTTTTTTTTATTGAGGGTGTAAAGTTGTTAACTGTAGGGTATTTGACAACGTTATTGGACTCTTAACAATCAAGTGCCAGAGCTGACCCCTTAAAAGTTAAAGAACCCAACCTCTCTCTAATCATTGCCTAATTTTCTCTGAGTGTGTGTGTGTGTGTGTGTGTGTGTGTGTGTGTGTGTAGGGGAAAACTCCAGTAATATATGGAAACAAATATTGACATGTTCAACATTGCCCAGATAGCTCATTCAAAAGGTACTGCATGGATCAGTATTGAGAATCAGGAAGAGAAGACAAGGAGACACATTTGAATGGAGAAAGCAACTTGAAGTTCAACAGTGGAATTATGTGAGGCATAAGGTGACCATAAACTTGACAAGTGGCACCATGCAGCAGTATATATTATAAGGACATGTATCATCAGTAAGTATTACTGTGCATTATGTACTGAGGCAGAAGGAAAATGACAGATAATTATAAATTACACTTAAAATATATAATGTTTGGAGACAAGATACATCTCTAAAATCATTGCATGGAGGTGTCAGGAAAAGAATTGGCTGGCATTAGACCACAGCTTCAGAGAGAAAACCCATCCAATCCTTCCTTTGCACCTGGACCCAAGTTTCTCCCTTCCACTCTCTGGGTTCTCATCACCTTGAATAAACCTGATTTCCTTCTTCTGGTCCTGCAGGCCCCCAACAAAGCATCCCCAATCCCTTGCAGGGTGGTTGGAGTAAGGGCTCACAGGTCAGTTCTTCACTGTCTCTCTCACACAGTAATACACAACTCTCAAACTGTTCATTTGCAGATAACAGCATGTACTTGGTGTTTTCACTGGAGATGGTAAATTGTCCCCTCAAGGAGACTGCAAAGTATGTGCCATCACCATGATTACTAATGCACGAGACCAACTACAGACCCTTTCCTGGAATGTGGTGAACCTAGTTCATGTCCTAGTTGTTGAAGATTAATCCAGAGGCCGCACAGGAGAGTTACAACAACCCTGTGGCTGGAGCAATCCTCCTCCAGTCTTCACCGGGTACATCTCACACAGTACACCTGCAAAAACAGAGACTTCCTGGTTGGAAATTGCGACACATATTCACTATTTATCTAACTCATATCCTCTCACACACTCAATAGCTCTAGTCTCCATGAACCACCTTCTAAAAGAGCAACAACAACAAAAAAACTAGCTGAGGCCAAACTCCATGGTGAGTTGCTTGTTTTTAGTCCTGATCTTCTAATGGAAACACCTGAGAATGGGTATCCTCTGCAGGGTCACGGTTGGTCTGGTTTTCATCATCAGCAGGAGGGCCCTATTTGCATGCCCTCTTCTATATAGCAAGCTCTGGAGTGCGACTCCTAAGAGAGGACAGTGTCCTTAGCAGATGTGAAGGTTCCCATAGTATTTTTGTGAAAATAGTAGCATTTGGGAAAATGTGATTTTTTTCTCCCCATTCTGAGACACACAGTGATTTTCATGTTACCTTAGATTAGTTTTAATCTTCTGTAATTTATGGATGTAGAATCATAGAGTATGAACTTTTATTAATTTGGCTTATTTTACCCAGTACACATGCTAGGGAATGCAACCATGTAATTTTGGGTACCATGCAAATTAATCAATTCACCACCATTTAAATATGTATTATGCTAATCAGTATTTGGTATTTGAATATTTTCTGGAATCTACGTATAACAAATAAAATGAGTACTCATCTTGTAGATGCTCATAGCTAAGAAACATGTTGCTCTAATTTTTATACCAACAACAAGAGACAAGCAGACCAAATGCAAAACAGCTAAGTTTCTTCAACCCTTATGGTAACTGACATTGTAATACAAACAGCCCTGAAGTCTTGAGAGAGAAAAGTGCGTAGAGGATCAAAGTGTTAGTTGATCTGGGAAAGATGTTGTGACATGACTTGAGAACTAATGCAAATGGACATAAAATATTTATCGCATTGCTTGAAACTGAATATGGTTAATATGTTGTAATGTGAGATTCTCAGGGTCCACACACTCAGGGATAATCCTATTTTCTTTAGAATTATTTCCCTCCATGAGGGAGGTGGCATAGTAAAAAGGCACTTCTTCACACCAGGTAAATCTGTATGAGTAAGTGAAAAGACTGAAATACATCCAGACCCAACTCTCCTCTCACCACTTCGAGACTAATCTGCAAGACCATGCCACCAAAAGTGGTATACCATAGGTACTATTGGAACCCCACAGGAATTAGAATGAGAACAGAATTTCCCAACAAGTTTCCACTCAAAACCAACTCCTCTGTCTTTCATGTGGGATAAAAACATTCATCTGCAGGAAAGGGTCACAAGTCTAGAAGGTGATGTCAACAACAAGAGACAAGCAGACCAAATGCAAAACAGCTAAGTTTCTTCAACCCTTATGGTAACTGACTGTGAGGGTGACAAGATAGATGACACATGAACAATACAACACTGGTGGAGACTGTGGTCTAAATCTTAAACCTGTGTGAGGATATGTGTCCCTGACAAATCCCTGAACTCTGTGTAGACAGAGATCTTCCAATGGAAGCACAAGCGTCTTCAATACACATTGCTCAAGACACATTCCTCATTGTGACTTACATTCAATTAGTTTGAGAAAATCTGTATTGCCCCTTCAGTGTCTGTGAGTATGAGCAGGAACCTTACCCAAACCAGGTCCCACTAAGCACAAGCACAGCCCATTGGTAACTCTGAGAAGGTGATGACTGGCAATCCCACCTGAATGTCAAGCAAGATTCGTGGTCAGCTCTGAGAGATGCTGTTCACTCTTTTTAAACATTTCATTTATGTATTTTATTATTTTTATTTTTATTATAAAGATATGGGGTACAATTAAGAGTTAGGTATACAAATGTTGATTATGCAGGTACCCTTGTTGATGAGGTATATTCCTCCCTCTTCTAGCAGTTTCCCTCAACTGCCAATCCCACCCCCCAATAGTTTCCCACTAATGTCAATCGCTTTCTTATAGTATTATACTTCTTTAAGGTAAACTTATGAGTGAGAACATATGGTACTCTGTCCTTTGTTTCTGTGATAGATCACTGATTATGATCAATTCTAAATCCATGTAAGTTGCTACAAAGTCCATATATTTGTCTTTCTTTATGACTGCATAACACTAAGTTTACCACACATTTGTCTGGAAGTCGTGAACTCCCAGACTCTTCATCCGAAAAACTCAGACTATTCCTCTGATGTGTGATCAGGGTAGAGTTTGTTATCTCACTGAAAGTAGTAATCTTTTGATTTCCTTGGTGAACTTACAGCACCCAAAATAAATGCCGAGGAATGTTTATGGTACATTTGGGTTTTATTTTAAACTGAACATATCAGACATTTTTACAGTACTTACATATTAATTGCAGTTCACATCCAATTTGCCTACTGATTTCTGATCCACATAGCTTGTGGACCTCTCACAATCTCTAATCCACCACAGTCGTCCTGTCACATACCCATCTCAGGCAAGGCTAATAGACTAACTTTGGAAACTTTATTCCTGGAAATAGAGCTTATTTCACAATTCTGCTCTCACTGAATTGATAGTCTTATTAAGTATCTACAGTCTGAGGATTACACTTCCTGTAGATATTTATTATTGCCTTATTGAGTTGTTGGAATGCTCACAGTAGAAAGGGCTATTTAAAGGTTCTTCAAGGACTTTTGAAGTCCTGTGTGTGTGTGTGTGTGTGTGTGTGTGTGTGTGTGTGTGATCTTATTTTCATTCCCTTTTTTGGGATTTTTTTATTTACATTGTTTTAATGAAAAAAGGAAAATCCAGGCTCCGAGAGGAAACCCTTGCCCAGCCTCCTGTGTGATTGCTGCAGCCTGTGCTAGGTGGGTTCTGAGTACCCTCTGCTGCCCAGCCCTTGCCCTTCGGGGAGTGCCTGTCTCAATGCACAGAGCATTGTTTTTCTCAGCATCTATAATACAGTGCAAATCGCTGTATCCTGGTTCAGAATGCCTCTTCAGCGTCATCATATGAATCTCACAACATCTTGTGAAATAGTTAATTTTCTTTACTAAACCCAACATTCTTTTTTTTTTTGAGTTGAAGTCTCACTCTGTTGCCCAGACTGGAGTGCAGTGGCCGCTCCCGGCCACCACAACCTCAAACTGTTGGGCTCCGATAATCCTTCCGCCTCAGCCTTCCAAGTAGCTGGAACTACAGGCGTGCGCTACCATGCCCAGCTTATTTTTTTTTTAATTTATTGTAGAGATGAGGTCTCGCCAAGTTGCCCAGTCAGGTCTCAAACCCGCGGGTTCAGGCAATCCACTCACCTCAGCCTCCCAAAGCACGGGATTACAGGCTGAGCCACTGAGCCTGGCTATCCCAACATTCTTTACAGGGAGACTTCAAATTGGGATTTTACGAAATCCTCAGGGAGACCCATTCCCTGAAGATCTAGATGCTCTGAGTCAGTGGAATCACAGGGACTCCTTCAGATAAATATAGCATCTGCAAACACCTGCAGGTCAGATGTATCTAGATCAAAGTTCACTCCATGTTGAGAATTTTACACACACACACACACACACACACACACACACACACACGGTGATTTTACAGTAATGTCTCCCTGACATCCAAGATAAATTCAGTGATTTTACACCTTGACACAAAAGATTCAACCTCAGAGTGAGAGAAGTTAGAGGAGTCCCCAGGAAAGGAAACACTGGCCTGACAGCAACCCTCCATCCTTCATCCTGGCCTCTCTTCCTTCCTTTCCCACAGCTTGGTGCTTTTCACTGTCACCCAAGGTGGATGCTGCAATGAGCTTAAAGAACACTCAGAAGACTTCCTGAAGCATTTAACTTACTCTACCAAATGCCAAGAATCTGGCATTTGTAAACAGGTACTCAATCTATATCTCAATGATATGTTCATAAAGTTTTAAGATAAATGAAATAAAGACCTGCTTTGAAAACAGAAAATTAACAAAACTTTTTTTAAAGATAAAATCAACATAACTTTAGTCGTTCAATTAGTAGAAAAGGAGAAAGTACTTAAATAATAAAAACAGAAATGAAAGTCAATGATTACAACGGACTCCACTGAAGTTAGAAAGACATTACAGCTACCCCTCTTGTCCTGTCCACACTTCATGGAGGTTTATGTCTGAGCTCACACTGATGTTCCCTCACTGTCTCTCTCAAACAGTAATAGGTAGCCGTGTCTTCGACTCTCAGACTGTTCATTTGCAGATACTGCATGTTCTTGACATTGTCTGGAGATGGTGAATCGGCCATTCATGGAGTCTGGTATTTCTCACTTCCATCATGTTTTTTATTTGTCAACAACTCCAGACCCTCCCCTGGACCCTGGCAGATCTAAGGCATCCATAAACTATTAATATTGAATCCAGAGATTCCACAGGAGAGTCCCAGAGACCCTCCTTGCTAGAACAAGTCTCCCCCATTCTCCACCAACTGCACCTAACACTGAACATCTTCAAACACAGAAACATCCTGGTCAGAAACTAAAACACATGTCCAATGTTTCTCTCACTCACCTCTTCTCACATGCTCAATATATCTAGTTCTCTACATATAAACCTTTAAAACAGCAACAAGAAAAACCCAGTGGGTCGCAAACGTCAAGGTGAGTTGTCTGTGTTCAATTCTGATCCCCAACTGGGAATATCTGAGAATTCCTGGGCTGTGGCTCCTCTCCAAGGGCTGTAGGTTGAAGGCTGGGCTGGTATATACCAGCATACAGAGGGTTCTATTTGCAAGTTTCCTGCTATACAGCAAGCTCTGGGGTGAGATATCTCAGAGAGGGAAGGGCACAGAACTGTTGGGAAGGTCCCTGACAGTTTGGTGGCAAGGATAGTATTTGGAAAAATGTGATTTCTTGCTATGTACTTTCTAAATAAAAATACTAATATCCATTATTTTATTTCATTTTTACATTTGTACACAATGCATGCCTTGCAGTTTTTCAATGTTACCTATGTTTTTTCAGTTGTGACTTTAAGGAGAACTAGGAGGAGTTGTATAATATGTCTACAAGGATATTCTGATAATAGCCCAGATCCAAAAAAAGATTTACCCAATATTCAGAAATGATCTGAAGTATGGATTCCCATGTGCAATCTCTTGGCAAAACTTAGGTAGTCTCAGATTAATTTGAGCACCCAATATGTGAGCAGGCACACGTTGAACACAAAATACAAACACTTAAGAAAGATAAATTTGGTTAGTAACAAAGTAAATTGTCAGTGTAGCATGCTGCTTCCTTTTACAACCTAACAAATACCGCAGAAAATCTAAGAAAACCTGCTTTCACGTGTGTCAACAAGCTAAAGTTTTTGCATATACTTTAATTGTGAAGTAATCAGTTCACTAAATCTAGTCTCATTTTTGAATAGTTCCATATACATTATTTTATGGATATGACAATTTCACTATTTCCCTATTAATTGGTGTTTAGAATATCTCCAACTATTGATATGACAATTCTATAATAAATATTAAAATATTTGAAACAAGTATATAGATATCTTTAACATACATATATCATAACTATAACATATTATTTATGTATTTGTACACCAGTTCTGTGTTATATATGAAATATATTTCATGTACTTCATATGTTTGTGCATGGGTTTACATTTGTCATGTTTTCCTGTCGGATCTAGTTCCACAAGTGAAGTTATAAGGTAATAGGAATGACATATTTGAAATTTTTAATCAGAGTGCTAACTTTTTCTTCCAAAAGTTTCACCATTTCATTTGCCAAAAATGTATGAGAATGTTGTTTTTTCTAATTTTCTAACACTGTTTATTATTGCTTCAAATAAAATGTTAGTATTCTTGGGAAAAAATCAGAAAATAAGGAATCAGAACTCATGAATATATATTTTCAGGAATCCCTAACATTTTATATATGTTTATCTGTGTTTATAGCTACCCTTTTCTATCTTTGCATGTATTTTTAAATTTTATAAAAATATCTGAGATATAACTAATGTAATAAGCCTCACTTTATAAAATTAACATTTAATAAATATGTAGCTACACAAAGCATTAGAAATTTTCTCAGCACAAACAAATGATAAGTGCTCAAGGTGGTAAAGACTCCAAGTGCCCTGACTTGATCTTTGAAAATTTTATGTTCACGTAAAATATCTCATGTAACCATAACTATGTACACATGTTATGTATCGATACAAAACTGTAGAGGTTGTGGTGAGAAGCAATAGGGAAGAGTCAGTGGATGTTTTGAAGATAAAGTCTAACCTAAAACCTACTGGCATGGGAGAGAACTGAGGAGGGAGATGGCTGGAGAAGTTCTCCTGAGGGTAGAATAAAAATGAGACCCTGTTTGTAGAAAGGAGTTGTATTTCTTTGGTTTATTCTATGGAATAAATTAAACATCTGTGTCCTGTTGAAAATAATAGAACTTTCCACCTGAAAGTAATGGAGCTCAACATCTAGGCCAAGTTAGAAAGGAGACAGAGGGAGCCCTGCCTAAACCATTTTCAACCCAGGTGACTACATGGTACCCATGACTATGTCTCCGTGTAGTCTTTGAGACTGGTTCCTCTCAATGTCTGTAATGTCTGTAATGTTGTACTTAACAGAAGTTTTCTATTTTAATTATTGAACAGTATTAAATTTACCTAGTTTATACATCCTTTCAAATTTGAAAAGCTTTGGGATTGTTTCTAGTATCTAGCACCTATGAAGTTTCTATAAATATTTGCATATTGGTACGTATGAATATAATTGTATACCTCTGTACAAAATACTCAGGAATAGATTTCTAAGATGTCTATTAATGGGCACGTTTAACTTTATGAGAAGCTATTCATTGCTTTCCAGAGTATCTGCCTCATTTTGCACTTCCACTAGAAAATTGACATGCTGGCCAACATAGGCATTGTCAATATTTCTTTTTAATTTGAGTCATTTTTTAAAAACTGTGTAGTGGTATTTCATGTGATCACCATATTAACTTATCTAATTGTAAATGGTGATGGCATTCGTATATCACTTGCATATATTCTTTGATGGAATATCTAAAAATTTTTGTCCATTTTTTATATGGACTTTTTTTCTTTTTGGTATTTTCTCTAGAAGATTCTTACATACCTTGCATACTTTTTTATTGGTGGTTACATGATTTGCAAATATTTCATTAACTCTTCAGCTTGTCATTCATTTTGTTGGCAGTAACTTTAGCAGAAAAAACAATTTAAGTTTAAGGAAGTTTAATTTTTACTTTGATTTTATTTTTTGACCATAAAATTTTATTTGCATGATTATTACTGAACTGTTTGTAATGACATAGTTTACAATGTACTAGAATCCTTTATTTTCCTACTGTTTCCTAAGACTGACCTGCTCACTCTCTGAATGCTCTTTTTTCCATGTTGTTTGTTCATTTGTATGAGTGTAGTTATTCATTATCATGAGATGGTTTTCTTAAAATTGTGGGCAGTTTTGTTTTTAGTCACAAACATGAACTAGAGATTTCGTAGAAATGTGTTATGGAATTTTGAATTTTTTTTCTTAAATTCCTCATCAGAACCATTAAGATGTGTTTCTGATGTCAAGCTGAGGAAATTTACTTTCCAACTGATAGGCTTTCTACTTATATGGATATCCGAGGGCTCCCTATGGCCCTAATTATTTCCTTGAATCAAACTTCATTCCTCGCAGCACCCTTATGAAATTAATGAAAACTCATTAGTGTACTGCCCAATAGAGGTACCCATGAAGAGGGTCCGTTCAATCTGTTTTATTATTTAGTAAGTTATTTTACTAGTGAAATTTTCAATTATATTATTCTTTATTTATTATAAGAAAAGTGAGTATCTGCAGTTTTGTAATTCGTCGTGATTCCATATCCCCACATGCTTCTCCAAGTTTAGTTCTCAATTTAATGAAAGGATACTTTTTGCTAATGTATATTCTTATAATTGTAGCAGCTGAACTTGTGACACCAGTTGCAACATATCAGTGATGCATCTGTCCTAGGTAACAGGAGCCTTTTATCTTGAACCTTTGTTAAACAGAATACAGCATCTACCTGCATGGACCAGTCCTAGGGAAGCTGTCTTGTATTAGTAAATAATAGGAAGGAAAGCAGGTCTCTGAGTCAACTGGATGTATAGGGGAACCCCAGGGATAGACAGTAAATAGCATATCAGCTGCTATTTCCTGTTCAGCAGAAGTGGGGTCGGATCACAACTGAGAACCAGCCTGGGTTATTGTGCAGGAGGGACCTTAGGCTGTGTATCCATGCACAGTAATATGTAACTCTGACTATAGGGTCCATGTTGGTCATTGTTAGGAACATCTGGTTGTGGGAGTATTCCTTGGAGATGGTGAGCTTGCTCTTCAGAGACGGACTGTAGAACTTGTTATAATCCCAACAGATGTGTTCGACCTACACCAGTCCTTCCCTGGGTGATTTCAGATCCAGCACACCCATCCCAGCAGTGCTCAGTGAGAACCCTGAGAAAGTACACCTCAATGTCAGTGTCTTGGTGGTTTTCATCAGGGCAAGACCAGACTCCTTCAGGGTGACCTGGGACAGAACTCCTGTGGAGAAGGCAGAAGAAGGCATTTTCCGTGTTCGTGGCAGAAAAACATTGAAACTGGAAAATTTAACATTCTTAGCCCATTTAAAGTTACTAATGGGAAAGTCAACTTTGTGCCAGGACATTGTGCAGAATTATGGAATGATGCAATTGAATTAAATCTAAATGATACAGTTCTTTACAGATTGCACGTTAGCCCACCATGTCTTCCAAGAAAATAGAGCAAAAGCCTGTGTTTGGATATGAACTCACAGTGTGTGGACCCTTAGACAGCACCTCCATTCGTGCACCTACATAAGCACAATGTACACAGTGCACCTGGACCGGGTGCTGGCTGCTGCTTTCTGAGTCCCAATCCATGGCTCTTGTTGAAGCCTCATATCCCGTGGTCCACTCTCAGAACATGACTGAGATCCACAGTGATCTGAGACAGAGTCATTTCTGGGAGTCCTTGGGTTCCATGAGAGGACACATCGACTTGATGATTATTCAGTGACATTCTGCACATCCTTTGGATGACAGAGAAACCTAGGGCATCCACCCACCAATCTCCCCTCCCTATTTTCTTCCTTCAGGCACAGAATTCCATCAAATCCTAACAACTTTCTCCACCTTATTTTGCTCTCCATGCACGTCCTCTCAAAAGAATGGATGTAGTGCTTAAAAAGTACACACAAACTTAGGCCAGTCTTGAAGGTGGCTTCGCAGAAGACCAATACCCACAACTCTTTTAGCAAAATTACACATAATATAAGCCTGATTCCAGTAAAATAACTATGGTAGTAATCAGTTTTATGTTTTATGTTTCAACTTGGCAAGGCTATAGTCTCAATTACTCAAATAAATCTAACCTACGTGTTGCCATGAAGATATTTATTAAATGTTATGAAAGCTGGTTTTCAGCTTTCTTTAAGTTAATAATATTATCCTCAATAACTAAAAAGACAGAAGATGACGAAACTCCATGGTAGGCAGAAGTTTCAGCTCCTGCCAGGAAATTAAGACTGTCGTTGCTGATGGCCAGCCCTATGAAATTCAACGTTCCTAGCCAGACCTCACGACTTTGTCACTCAGAGTCCACAGCACAATGAAGGTTCTATAATCAGCTCTTCTCAATGTCAAGGGTGAGAAAGATCAGGCCATAATAGTGTGAGAAGCACAAGGTCAGTTCTACATCAGTTTACCACTTTGAGAAAACTATTATTATGTCCATGGTGTCTGATTTCCACTTGCATTTCCCAACAGCAGGAGGGATCCTGCAATAGTAAGAAGGTCCTTTCAGCTTTCCCAGACCCTGGAGGCACCAAAGCATGGGTCATCCAGGCAAAAACTCTCAGCCCCAAGATTTGGTTGAGAGAAACACATCCCTCATTTTCAGAAGAAAGGAGGAGAAAGGGTGTGAGGAGTGAGAATATGGCATAGAAAGAAAGAAAATTAATTAAAAGGAAAAGGAGACACAAGATCAGCTCTGAGTTGTGTGCACAGTTTTACAAAAGGAAGATAATAGATGTGGCATGTGGAAGGTTTATAAGGAAACTGGTCCTGATTCAGCATCCTTATATCTGACCCCCAATGACTATTCTAGTTAGGAAATCTCACTGAGGTCTCTTCCCTGAGTCTCTCAGTAAACTCTCCCCAGGTCAGCAGAGCTGCCTCAGGACTCTTAACTTGGTGACCACTGGAGGGAGTGTTCAAGGCTGAAGCCACAGACTAATTTGGTGCAATGGAAATGTGTCCTTAATTTACAAATAAATAAACAGAGAAAATCATTGTGTATTTTGAGAAGCCACATATTACTACAGAATGGCAAATCCACAGATATCCAAGGAACAAATGGAGAGGCAGTCTAAGATGAGGCAGGAAACCAGCCCTCAAATCTCTAAGCACCAGCTTCTGACATGAACCCAGGCCAGGTAGTCCTGAGCCCGCTGGTGGTTGTTGGCATCTGTGGAAGATTTTTTGTCTGGGCTTTCGCTGAATTTACCTCACTGTGTCTCTTGCAGGGTAATACACAGTTGTGTCCTCTACTCTCAAACTGTTCAAGTGTAGATACAATGGGTTTTTAGCATTGTCTCTGGAGATGGTAAATCTGCCTTTTACAGATGCAGATTATTCTGTTGTGTAACTATTAGCTTTGTTTCTAATAAAAGATAAGCAGTCCAGCGCCTTCCCTGGAGCCTGGTGCACCCTGTACATGCTGTATTCACTGAAGAGTGAATCCTGAGACTTTACAAGAGAGTCTCAGGGACCACCCTCCAGGCTAGACCAAGCCTTCCCCTGAATCTACCAGCTGCATCTTACATTGGACACCTGAAAATACTGAGATATCCTGGTCAGAAACTGCCACAAATACACCATCTTTCTCTCACTCAACACTTGATATCTCTAGTGTCCATGAATCACCTTTTACAACAGCAACACAGAAACATCAGTGGAGCCAAACTCCATGGTCCATCATCTGAATTCAGTCCTGATCCCTGAATGGGAACCCATGGGAATTCCCAGACTGATGCTTTTCTCCACAAGATTCAGGGTAAGCGCTTGGCTGCTTGTCATCACTAGGGGTAAGGCTGTATTGGCATGTCTCTTCCTATATATAAACCTTTTATCTTGACCCTTGGTTAAATAGAATACAGCATCTAGTTGCACGGACTACTCATAAGGATGCCATACATTAGTAAAGAATAGTAAGGGAGGCAGGACTCCAAGTAAGTTGGGTGGGGAGGGAAACTACAGGCCTAGATAAAAAATGGCATCTCTGCTGTTCTTTCTTGTTCTAGAGAGGTAAGGTGGGATCACAACCGAGAACCAGCCTGGGCTCTTGTGCAGGAGGCTTCTTAGTCTGTATCTCTGTGCTCTCTGTGAAAAGTAATATGTGATTATGCCAATATGGATACATGTTGGTCATTGTCAGGAACACCTATTTGTTGCAAGTGTCCTTAGAGATAGTGAACCTGCTCTTCAGATACAGGCTATAGTACTTATCATCATCCCACTATATGTCTGCAAGCCACCCCAGTGTCTTTCCTGGGAGCTGATGGATCCAGCCCACAGCCATTCCAGAAGAGCTCAGTGAGAACCCTGAAAAGGTACAGTGGGCCAAATGAGGGATCTCAATTGGCAGTCGCCATTTGCAGCAAAAATCTAACAGCTCAAAAGTGATCTTGTGAGGACAAACCTGCTAAGGTTAATGGTGTCTGATGCTATGTGTACAGTCTACAGAGACACTTTAAGTGCAGTCACTCCCTAGGAGCCCTACACCTTCAGGAACTTGTCTACTGTGCAGGCCAAAGAGATATTGGGAAACAGCTGTGTCCACTTCTGAAGAGAGGAGAGAACACCTGACCCAGAAATGGTGACCACTGTGGAGGCTTTTAAAACTATAAAGTGGAGACGGGGCAAGATGGCAACGGCATAGGTGAACTGGTGAGATTCTCTGAACGTGAGTTCCCAAAAAGGTTATTACTTCTCTTCCCCCATCTCCCAGCCCACCACCAACCATGCTGGTACCAGGCCCAGGAACTTCAGTCCCACGCAAGGCCAGATATTGCGCCCCCCCCCCCCCTGCTGCCATTCTACTCGTGTGTGGAAGTCTCCGGTCCCAGCCCCCTCCAGATCCCTCCCCGGCTGCATTGTCTCCAGCGCGGGCACCCGGCACCAAGCTGCCGGTCACACAGGGAAGCTCTGGGCACCCGCCCCTCAGAGACACCGGTCCCATTCCTGGCTGAAGTACTCTGTAGGGTCCCAGGGCCACTCTCGCTGCTCACCGCCTGCCCTTTGGAACTTTGGAGCTCTGGAACTCCAGGTCCACCCTGGCTGAGGCACTCAGCGTGAGACCCCAAGCCAGAGGACCCAGGCAAGCGGAGAAAAACAGATCTGCTTAAACTGACTCGCCATTCTCCAGGCAGAGACTTCCATTGCCCCGCCCACCTATCAACAAACTTTACCTCATTTTCTAAGGCCAGATATTGCAGCGTCCGGGGAAGTTTTGGGTCCCTGCACCTTCCGGCTCTCTCCCCAGCTGCATTGTCTCCAGCCCGGCACCCGGCACCACCGGTCACACAGGGAGGCTCTGGGCACCCGCCCCTCAGAGACACCGGTCCCATTCCTGGCTGAAGTACTCTGTAGGGTCCCAGCGCCACTCTCGCTGCTCACCACCTGCCCTTTGGGACCTTGGAGCTCTGGAACTCCGGGTCCACCCTGGCTGAGGCACTCAGTGTGAAACCCCAAGCCAGAGGACCCAGGCAAGTGGAGAAAAACAGATCTGCTTAAACTGCCTCGCCATTCTCCAGGCAGAGACTTCCATTGCCCCGCCCACCTATCAACAAACTTTACCTCAGTTCCTAAGGCAACAGTGCGAAACAGGAGACAAAACCCCATCCCTATGCTGCAATGAAAAACAAAAGGGAGAGTCTGGAATCGGAGACCACAGAAGTGACTCTAGGCTGATCGCTTATTTTGACTTATGATTTTATCATTGAAACTGTTGGTCTAGATTACGTTTGGTGTTTACCTTCTGACTTATACTGTTTCTTGATTTTTTTGGCCTGTTTCTGTGTAGCTATCAGTATCCTTTAGGGAATCTTTCTTGCCTGTCTTTCTTTCTTCTTCCCACCCCTGTATCTCTTTCTCACCTGATAGTTGGTATGTATATCTGTTTTCCTTCTCGCACTTCTCTCTTTTGCTTATTTTGACTTATGATTTTATCATTGTAACTATTGGTTTAGATCACGTTTGTTGTTTACCTTCTATTTGTAGCTATCAGTACTCTTTAGGGAATCTTTCTTACGTGTCTTTCTTCACCTCTTCCCAGCCCTGTGTCTCTCTCTCACCTGATAGTTGGTATGTATATCTGTTTTCCCTCTTGCACTTCTCTCTCTAACTACCTATTGATCCCCCTTCCTCATTATTTTCCACTTTTATAATGCCCCCTTTTTAAATCTAGGGACCAAGACTGCATACTGCTGAATAGACAGACGTAAAGCAGAGGGAAAAGTGAACAAAGCCAGAAGATCCTCATAAGGAAGAACAGGTCATTGCAGAAGAGAAATAAAAGCAACCCCACCTTCCCTCAAAAACAGAATTGAAGAGGGGGAGGGAAAGGGGGGAGGGAGAAAAATTACAGAAATGAAGAAAAACCAAAAGAAGAGTATGCGTCTCTCCCAGACGCCTGGGAGAGCAGACACTGAGAAAACCGACTTTGGAATGCAAACAATGAAAAGTCCCCAGAATGAAGGGTCTCAAACTGCAAATGTAGATATCAAAACAATAATGAGAGATTAAAAAGAATTGAGGAGACACAAGAAGAAACTAGGAAGGAGCTGATATCTGAGATAACAGTAATAAAGAATACTGTGAATGAAATAAATAACAAATTGATAAGCATGGAAAGCAGAATTACCCAAGCAGAAGAAAGAATCTCAGAGCTTGAGGACCAAAATCTAGAACTAACCCAAACTCTTAAAAACACAGAAAATAAACTCAAAAAGACAGAACAAAACTTTCAAGAGATGAGTGACTACCACAAGAGGCCTAACCTAAGAATAATCGGACTCCCTGAGGCAGAAAGAGAAACAGAGACCACATTGGAACAAACTTTCCATGAGATCATTCAAGGAAACTTCCCTTATCTAATCAGTGATGCAAAAATTCAAACACAAGAGATTCAGAGAACCCCCGCAAGACAACAAATGAGAAGGACCAACTCCTAGACACATATTAATTCACCTAAATAAAGTAGGCACAAAGGAAA
>NW_007042279.1:17757-18141 GCF_000164805.1 Carlito syrichta
ACTGCCTTCAAGAGACCCATCTCACTAGAAGGGACATACACAGACTCAAAGTAAGAGGATAGGAAACACATTTTCAGGCAAATGGAACACAAAAGAAAGGGGGAGTCGCGATTCTAATTTCAGACAAAATACCATTTAAGCTATCAAAAATTAAAAAAGTTTCAGAGGACCACTACATAATGGTAAAGGGTTCACTCCATCAACAAGAAATATCTATCCTAAACATATATGCACCCAACATAGGTGCGCCAACATTCATAAAGCAACTTCTAGGAAAACTAAAGAAAGACATTGACTCTAACACCATAATAACTGGGAACTTTAATACACCACTCACAACCTTAGACAGATCATCAGGACAAAAAATCAGCAAGGAGATCCGGG
>NW_007042279.1:18161-19210 GCF_000164805.1 Carlito syrichta
CAAATTTAAAAGGGACTGAAATTCTACCATGCACCTTCTCGGACCACAGTGGAATAAAAAATAAACATTGACACCAACAAAGTCCCCTCAAAACCCACAAAGACATGGACACTAAACAGCATGATGCCAAATAACTCCTGGGTCAATGATGACATCAAAACAGAGATCAAAAAATACCTGGAAACAAATGAAAATGAAGAAACATCTTACCAAAATCTCTGGGATGCCTTAAAAGCTGTAATAAGAGGGGAATTTATATCTCTACAAACACACATGAGGAAAATGGAAGGAACAGAAATTAACAACCTAACAAGCCACCTAAAGAAGCTGGAAAAGCAAGACCACAAAAACCCTAATTTCAGCAGAAGAATCCAGATCACCAAAATAAAAGCCCAAATCCAGGACATAGAAGACAAAAAGATAATAGAAAAAAATCAATGAAACAAAAAGCTGGTTCTTCGAAAGAATAAACAAGATCGATGGTCCCCTAGCTAGACTGACCAAGAAAAAAACCAAATAAGCACAATCAGAAACACAAAAGATGAAGTCACATCTGACCCTGAAGAAATACAAAAGATCATTAGAGACTACTACATACACCTGTATGGAAACAAACTTGAAAACCTTAAGGAAATGGAGGACTTTCTGACATCACACTACCTACTTAAGTTGGAACAAGAAGAAAATGAGACCCTAAATAAACCAATAACAATCAAGGAAATCAACTATGTAATAAGAAAACTTCCTACAAAAAAAAGCCCTGGACCAGATGGCTTTCCAGCAGAATTCTACAAGACATTTAAGGAGGAGCTGATACCAATCCTACTGAAGGTATTCCAGGCGATTGAAAAAGATGGAACGCTCCCCAAATCATTTTACGGAGCCAACATCACATTGATACCCAAGCCAGGTAAAGATCCAGCAAAGAAAGAGAACTACAGGTCAATATCTTTGATGACCATAGATGCTAAAATTCTCAACAAGATCCCAGCAAACCGGATTCAGCAATACATCTCAAAAATCATCCATCATGACCAAGTAGGCTTCAT
>NW_007042280.1:0-1266 GCF_000164805.1 Carlito syrichta
AAAAAAAATGGGAAGATAACTGTAACTGCTAGAAAACTGCCCTGATGAATTCTATTTTTTAAAATAGAATTCCATTCCCAATAGTTTTCTGCCATTTAGAAAAATTATTTTTGTTAATACTAATCTTGGGATTTCCAGGCTGTGACACCAACTATACGGGAGAGATAAATGGATTTTGTTTGTAAAACCCTATAGTTCAATGTAATTTATTTATGAAGCTGAGTTTCTCTGAAAACCTTGATGACTTCTACTCTGCCTTCCCTACAAGCCACAAAGAAGTCTTTGCTAGTGTCGTATTCTTTGCTGTCTCCTATGTACTGGCTTTTTTTCTTTTTCATCTTTTGTGGACATAGATCGAAAATTAGGAGATAGCCACAGGAAAGTCTTCAAATAGTTTAGTTAAGTTTGAAAAATAAGGTTGCATCAGCAGCAGGCCAAGCCAAAGGACTCTAAATTCTATCAGTATCCTTGACGGCATCAGCCTCTATTGCACACCTCTTAGCAAAAGTCAAAAGAGATGTGCTAAATTATGTAACTAGGTCTTTACCCACACTTAACTGGATGCAATATTCTTGATATATATCTCTGAGATATGACTTTCTCTGTCCTTATGGTTCGGTCTGTCTACCTCTATCTCTAACAAAAAGTAAAATAAAGAGTGATATGCTACTATCCCTCCATGTTATGGTTCCATATGTATAGCTTTTATCAATTTTATAGGAATTATCTCTGCCTTTAGATGGAAAATACCTTACTGCCTTCTTGGGTTTGTAGAGAACATAACAAATAAATACTGTAGAGGGAACCGGCTGCAGAGAGAGAAAGGACACCAAGACATCTTGCCAGGAAGCAGCGTTTATTTGTGTTTATTTGTACTGGCACCACCAGTTCAATGGATTCAAATTCAAAGGCTGAGCCCCCAGCACTAGGAGGCATTGTCTTATATATTATTTCTTTACACTGTAACCTCTCTGTCTCCCTTATAAGGTTACAGTTTGGTTTATTCATTTGATTGGATATTTTGTTGCTTGAGGCTGCAGTTAGCATTACATGTTACACACTGATTGGTCTTACATAATTAATTCATCTGCATGTCCTATTTGCTGATTGGTTTACAAGGTCACTATCTTGATTGGATTCCACCAAAAGTTTGAACACATAGCCCACCAAAGTGGAAAGCCCGCAAAAAGAGTAGCACAAGGAAATAGGAAGTAACTTATTTTCCCTTTTCTTATTCCTGCATTTTCAGAAGGGCCCCTGCCTCAA
>NW_007042281.1:0-1214 GCF_000164805.1 Carlito syrichta
AAGATGAGCGTGGTTTCTCTCTCTCTCTCTCTCTCTCTCTCTCTCTCTCTCTCGCATCTCCTGATCCCACTCTTCTCTGACCGCCTGTCCCAGCTGCTGGTCTCTCCCCAGAGAAAGAGCTGCATCATCCACTGGGAGGCCAACTCTCCTCCCCTGGAGAATCAGAAAACACCAATCTGGCCAACACAGAGGGAGGGGCTGGGACCCAGCTCTTTAAGTTCTAGCCTCAGCGCCCACATAGCCCCAGCAAGACTGCTGTTTCTGGGAGTCAGGGCCAATTCCATACTGGATTCTCTTCTCCTTGATGACTTTACTCATCCTCGCTGGCTGTGGTGAGAAGGTTGGCCTAGGCAGCCGGGGCTTGGCTCTTCCCTTGTCTCTCCTCAGGGCCCCAGCATGAGCTACATGCTTCAGGGTGATGTGCACACACGTCTCTCACTCACAGGACAACCTCAGACCCCCTCCTCCCCCCTTTTTTTGTAGAGACAGGGTCTTCCTCTGTTGCTCAGGCTGGCCTTGAACTCCTGATCTCAAGTGATCTTCCCGCCTCGGCCTCCCAAAGTAACGGCATTACAGGCGGAAGCCACCATGCCTGTCTAGCCCCTCCTTTCTGAGCCTCAGTTTTCTCCCTTGTCAAACACGGATTGGAAAAATGCCCATCTTGTTAGGGACCCTAGAGGATTACCCGGGATAAAGATGGGGAGACACGCTGTCCTCCACCATGGTGATTAATTAGCTCTGGGCTTCGTGGCAAGAGATCCATACTAGAGGCAATGCCCACTGGTTTCATGGGATTGTAATTTTAAGTGCAGATGATGTGTAGGCGCGGGCATGTGAGACAGCCCTGGTGGGCCTCTGGGCTGTGAGGCTGAGTGTCAGAGCACGCATGCACACACGCACACACCTGTGGGGCTTACCTGTCCACCTGGACTCCTGTGTCTTTCGTCTCTGCCTTGGTGGGTCCCCCTCCCTTGACTCCCTTGCTCCCGCTGGTGAGGAGGTTCAGCACAGGCTCTATCTCTTTGAGCAGCTCGTTGCTCTCCCCTCCGCCTTGGAGGCGGGCCCTGACTCCTTTCTTGGTAGGGTCCTGGCCCGGGGGCCTGGGGGCCAGGCCGTTGGCGTGGGAGAGTGAGCCAGCTTCCTGTCCATTGTCTTGGGCATGCTGAGGCCCGTTCCCAGGACCTGAGGCCCCATCCACCACCAGCGGCTGTTCC
>NW_007042282.1:0-1210 GCF_000164805.1 Carlito syrichta
AATTCTGTTCTGAAAATATTAAATAAAAATTCTAGAAATAAACAACTTAAAAGTTCTAAATTATATTTAAATTTATTAAATATATAGTTTTTTATTTAATTGGAAGTTACCTTTGTTAGCCTCTTACTGTGCCCAATTTACAAACTTTATCTGTGATTTAAGGCATTGACTGGAGATCTGGAACATATCTCCCATGGACAATGAGAGACTTCTGTAATTTAGGGTACACTCTATTAAGACAAGGATGCAGTACTAATTACTAGATAATCACTAAGATAATAATAGCAGAATAAATAAGTTAAAAGAGATCATAAGATGGTAGAAAATATTTGGTTGGCTTAAAATTTAGCAATAAAGGAGGAAATGACACAAACTATAGATTGAAAAATAGAAATCAAATATTAAGATGACAGATTTAAATTCAAACATACTGGTAACTACATTAAATGTAAACAGACTAAATACTTTAAAAAAACAAACTTGTCAGACTGAAAGCTACACCCTGTATGCTTATACACCCTTATACAGAGATATTGAGAGTTACAAAGTAAAATAATTGATATTGATAAACCAGATCACACTAACCAAAAAGAAAAAAAAAGCTAGGACAGATATATTATAGTATGCAAAGTAGATTTTATTGAAAAAGCATTATTAAAAATAAAGAAAGACATTTCATGATGAGTAAGCAATTTATATGAACTGAAAATTATTACCTCAATATATATAAAATAAAACTTGGAGCAAAAAGAAGAAATTCAAAAATCTGCAACTATTTTTGTGATTTTAACAGACACCACTGAGTAATTGATAAAGAAAATTCTGAACAACGTAATTAAAAACTTGACCTAATTGTCCTGTATTCAACACCACAAATAATTTCAGAATACACATTTATTTTTAGTGTGTATGGAACATTTTTTAAAAAGCTAATCTTGTGCTGGAACATAAACCGAGTCTCAAAAAATTCCA
This sequence comes from Carlito syrichta, assembly GCF_000164805.1. Classification (NCBI taxonomy): domain Eukaryota; kingdom Metazoa; phylum Chordata; class Mammalia; order Primates; family Tarsiidae; genus Carlito; species Carlito syrichta. Next base: position 973 of record NW_007042282.1, read on the forward strand.
AATCATTTAAATTATGTTTTATGACCACAGTGGAATTAAGTAAGGAGTCAAATAAATTACTAAATTCAATATAAACGAATATTTTAATTAATTTTTTATAACAGGAATGTCAATTTAAGGACATTTGATTAGAATATTGCTAGTTTTAAAGTGGCCCCAAGTGATGAGTATGCAACTCAGGTTTATTTCGTGTGGGGGAAAAAAAAATCTTCCTATTAATAAAGGGAAGAAAGTAAAT
>NW_007042283.1:0-1292 GCF_000164805.1 Carlito syrichta
CGAGCTCTGTTTGAGGAGTAGGCTGCAGTGCTGGGGTCCCCAGCCTCCCGGGGGCGAGAGTCAGAGACCCACTGCAGATCTCCCTTGCAGAGGGCTTCAGACACCGGGTTGCCAGGTCGCCATCTTGCCCCGTCACCTCAGTATGTAATTTCTTAAATCCTCCAAGATCTTTTCATTTAGTGAGTTACTAATTATAAAGTAGTCAAACAATACTGGTTTTTTATATTCTCCTTGTTACTGGGAACTGATTCATAGAAAATTATTTTGATGTCATTACAGACTACAGAATGAACAATATTAATAAGACTATTTGAACAAACCCCCAAATTCTCAATATATATAAGAAATTATTCTCTGAATCAGAAAATGATGAAACTTTTTTTTTTCCAATGGAATAACACTTAGTGCAGGACTTGAGGAAGCACTGAAACAATGTTAGTGTAAATAAACTGAGAAAAATATTATCAATCATTAAATTAGTTTATTTTCTGACTCTTTTCCAGTAAACTACTCTTCCATACCAAAAATAATCAGATGAAGTAAGGCAGTCTACTTTATTTTTAATGGAAACAAATCAGACTTTCTCTCTCTTCATTGCAGGTTTTATGTGGTAGACCATATTATGCCATACCAATATTCATAATAACATGTGATAAAAAATAAAGTGTGACAATGCAACTAGACAATATTACCAACATAAACAAGGCCTATTTTAATAGATTATAACTGTAGTACAGTGAACTCATAGCTAGAACTTATGTTCCTATGGTAAGAGAATTTTTCATAAGTGACTTTGGTTCTGCCAACCTTTTGCATAATTTTTTATTGTATCTTTTACATGACCCAGGAATATTTTCTGGAGAAGAAACAAAATAAAAACCTTAAAAGCAGTAACCTTTGGTCCATGGAAACTGTATGGTATAATAGGAAGTATGAAGTCCCTGAAATCTGAGTCAAATCCTCACCTGATTCTTTTCAGCTGTGTGATTTTTGTGAATGTTGCTTCATATCTCCAAGAGTCATTTCTCCATTTGTTAAATCTAAATGATAATGTCTACTTCACAGGTCCCTTCTAGGGTTTGTAAATTATGCAATAAGAAAAAAATCCCTATCATACGATAAGCTTTCAACATATGTTATGCATTTTACTGTTACTCTGTCTTCATCCAAGCTCATTCATCATTCAATTCCTAATCGATTTCTTCATTGGAATAAGAAAATAATGTAATCCAGATTGTTCCTTTGCAGTTTAAAACATATTACTGACATCCCTTGGTGCTCATAACAAAATG
>NW_007042284.1:0-5194 GCF_000164805.1 Carlito syrichta
TTTGAGTTTTTACATCATTGATTAGATAAGGGAAGTTTTCTTGAATGATCTCATGGAAGGTTTGTTCCAATGTGGTCTCTGTCTCTCTTTCTGCCTCAGGTACACCAATTACTCTTAGGTTAGGCCTCTTGAGGCAATCGCTCATCTCTTGAAGGTTTTTTCCTGTCTTTTTAGCTTGTTTTCTGTGTTTTTGAGAGTTTGTATTTTGAGACCAGTCATTCTGGGGGCTCTTCATTGTTTGCAGTCCGAAGTCAGTATTCTCAGTGTCTTCGCTTCCAGGAGTCTGGGAGAGACCTATATTCTTCTTTTGATTTTTCTTTATTTGTATAGATTTTTCTCTCTCATCCCTTAGTGGATAAAGGCCCTTGAGTTCTAATCTCCAGCCTCTCCCCTCTGTTTTTGTTGCAGGCAGGGAGTTAGCTTGTTGCCTGGGAGATCTGTGACACAGGTCTCTATTCAGCGTAGGGGAGGGGATTTGTCTCCTGTTAATGACATCACCATGGGAACCGAGGTGGAGGCTCTGATAGGTGTGCGGGGCAATGTGATGTAAATATGCCTTGAAAATGGCATAGGTGGTGGTTTTAATTTCACTTTTAGGGGTGCTCCTGTGGGTCTCTAGGTGGGACCAGCTGCACAGCTGGGCACTGGATCTGGGGTGCCATCAGCAGGCTGGGGTGGAGGAGAGGGTCAGGTGTTTCCTCCTCTGCAGCTGGAAGCCTGTGATTGGCACCTTACACCAGCTTGGGGTACTGCACCCTTACACAGGCTTGTGGTCACATGCTGAGTGCCTCAGCCAGGGTGGGCCTGGGGCTTCAGATCTCCAAAGCTCCAGGGGGCAGGTGGTGGCTCTGGGTCCCTCACAGGGCACTTTAGCCAGAAATGGGACCAGTATCTCTGAGGGGCGGGTGCTCAGAGCCTCCCTGGGTGACCGGCAGCTTGGCACTGGTGCTGGTCATGATGATGTAGCCAGGGATGGAGCTGGGATTTGGGATTTGGGATTCCCCAGCTGGCCGGAATCACATATAGTGAAGCAGCCGTGGTCCGGCTGCAATGTCTGGCCCTGCGTGGGACCCAAAGTCCCCAGGCCTCATACCAGTGTGACTCGCGGTGGGCAGGGGGGTGCAGGAAGAAAAGTAATAGTCTCTTTGGGAACTCACGTTCGGAGAGACTCACGGATCCACCTATGCCATCGCCACCTTCAGGTCCTCCCCTAGCTTCTAATATTGTATTAGACAATGAATTTACAAGATAAGTGCTTAAACTGTGTTCTCATTAAATATAGTAGAAATTACCAAAAAATAATGATGGCATATTCAGACAGAGAAACCTATTGAACCAATAGCTCTGTGTAATGGATGAAAGTATATTTTCATGTATGAGAGACTAAAAACATTGTTTGTTTCTTTAATGAATGTAGAAGTTATCTAATATGGAAAAAGAAAACTCAGGAGATCATTTCAGTCTAGAGAAGAAAAAAAATTACTAGGTTTTAAGGAGATCTATTTTAAATATATAAAAAAGAAAAACAGAGGGAATATGTGGGAAAACTTTGTACTAAACCATTCTGGATACACTAAGTAATCTGTTCTGAAGAGGGAGTTAAAAACATCCAGCAGTGTAAAAAAGTATTTATTTATCTAATAAATATTTTTAATAACTACTACAGGTTGAGTGCAATTCTTGAATTGGTATATGGCAGTAAATAAAACAACATGTTATCTAACTGCATGGGACTTACCTTCTAGTGGTGAGAAAGTAATCTTTAAAAAATAAGAAAGGTATATCTAAGTATAAAATTACAATTTGTAGTAAGTACCTTGAGGTAAAGAAAGCATAGTGAAAGTTACTCAAAACAGAATCAGACACCAGGAGACTTCCACAGAGCAGCTTTGCAGAAGGCCAAGCCTAAGATTAAGTTGAGATGTAGGGTTTTTTTGTTGTTGTTTCATTTTTCTTTTCCTAACTTGACTGGAAGGACTAGGATACAATTTCAAGCAAGTTGGCGATGTGCAATTTTCCCAAGAATGGAGAAAGAAAATGAAAGCAAAAATGAATTTTCAGTTGGCTTAGATAATGGGGAATATTAGACAATAGAAAAAAAATATGTTGCCTCAGTCTTGATTCCAATGATGGTATAGGTTTGAGGAGAAAGGATTGAAACCAGGTAAATTGGTCACCTCTAAAAATTCTACTTTCATACAGTATTTCCAAAGGCTTCATACAAAGTTACTCTGGAAGAAATTAGCATTAGATTCTATCAAGAAACCATAAAAGAAACCAAAGTTATTAGTATAACAATCTAACTTCTCAATTTAACTATACATTAACAGTAAATGTATTTTGCATTGCTTACCTAGACTGTCTAAAATATAACCTGTTCTGTATTAATAAATTTATACATCTTAATGCCAAAAAAATGCACAAATGGAAGAAGGCATTTTAGGATGATGCACACACATTTGCAAATCTGCCCAATTATTTTAAAACAGTTTAATTTTGAAAAAGTAGAATGCATATGCATACAAAATGGCATATACTTTATACAATTTTTAGTAACACCCACAATTCCATTTATAGATGTTAATAGCTAAGCAATTGTGTAAGTAGGTTTTGAAGTCAGGTTTTTTGTTTTTTGTTTTTATATGGAGTCTACAATTTCTTTTCTTGGCCACTTGTGCTCTCAGAGTGACCTTGAAGTTCATATTTCTCAACAATTTCTAAGTATTTCTGAGTAGGAAATTAAAAGTGCAAAAAACTAAGACCCAAGCTATCATACCATTCTGCAGATGAATAACATATCAAAATATATGGGTTTTTAGCATCATATCAGCAAAAATGTAAATTTTGAGAACACATTGTCGCTTTGAAAATTTAGAGCAAAAAGGCATTTTCATGCATTGTTGATAGAAGTGAGAATTTATAAAATTCCTATTGAGATGAAGTTGGCAAAATCTATAGAAATTGTACTTTGATCCAATAATATTACCTTTGAGCTTGAAATCCCCTTTTCTTCTGAAAAAGAAGCCCTTTTGTGATACTCTGCTCAGCTCTTACAAGCCATCTCTATGTTTTCACCAACTGCTTAGTCATGGGCTCAGATCCCTTTTGAATCATATACTTAAAGTTTTTGACCTTCATTATTGTCTAGAAACCCTGGCCAGTCTGCCCAGTCCGCTTGATGAGACTCCCTTAAGTATAAGCACTAGCCTGAAGTCTGAATTTATCATGACCTTTTTACAATGAGCAGTAGCAGTAAGTTATTGCTACTCAGTTGCCAGACTTATATCCTTGCCTACCTCTCCTTCCTCTTCGTTCAGTGCTGTTGGGAGGTCTTAGCATGCCTTCTAATTTAGCTTATCCAATATATGATACTTTAAAAAATGAATTCTATTGTATCCTATCATGCATGGTACAGCATAATCCAAGGAAATGAATATTTTAAAAATATTTTCTGTAAGCTAAGTCCTGTACTAGCAACATTTATAAATATTGTTTGATTCTATCTTTATTGCAGACCTGTGGTGTAGATGTTATTTTCATTTTTTTTTTCTGTTGAGTAAACCAAGAACCAGAGAAGGTATCTTTCTTAAGGTCATATGCTTAAGATAAAACTGTGATTACAGTCAGCTCTCTTGACTTTCAGTGTAGTGCCATTTTTAATTAAACTTCATGGCCTCTAAACCACCTCCTTGTTGATCAGAAAGAGGTATTCAATCAAAAGTCCATTTCTATTTCAGTAGCTTCAGTGAACATAGAATTAATACATTTTCTATATTATTTTGTAACTCCCAGATACTATATAAATTAGTTGTCAAATGGCTTCAACATCTTCTAAATATTCCTCTATATTTTAGCCCTTTCTGTTTGTTTTGCTTTTGTTTCCTACCATATCAAATCTAGATCAAAGTCAGAACATGGTACTTTCTTCATTTATGGAACATCCTAGATTATTTTTCTTTGTAAATCAGTTATGTGCTATTCCTTTTCTAGGTCTGAAATACAGCCAATGTGTACTTTGGCAGCAAGTAAGTCACTACAAATGGAACTTGCCACCTGTTTGATAGCTAAGGATTTGAAGCTTTGTCAAAAAACAAATTTGATCTGTATTGATAATTACAGATTTATATGACCAATTTTAATGTTCACGAGCTTAGAGAATATAACTAAAATGACTTTGCTCTTCATCTTAGATTTTTAAATTTAGATTTCTCCTATCTCTTAATACAAGTTCAGTTGGTATGGTTTATTCCATCAAGTATGAATACTTGGTTTGGGGCACTTTCAATGCAGATGCCCTATTTCTGCCATAAATTTACTCATTAATGTAAAAGCTACTTTTCAATCATACAGGAAGATCAACATTTATTCCTTTGGTTATTTTAGTCTTTACTATTTTCATTAAACAGAAATTCATTAAGTGTCTACATTTTGGTTGGCACTAGCAACCACTTGGGCTGTAATGTTGCATGAAAGTGGCACAGCCTCTGCCATGATAAGGCTTACATTTTAGTGGTGGGAGGGAGTAAGGAAGGAGAGAGAGACAAAGGAGCATGTAACGAAAAAGTAATTTTTATACTTTAAAACATTTTTAGAGAAAAAAACATGGGGCAAATGTGATAGATCAAAGTGATGCTTGTGTAGGTGTGTCTCTGTGTGTGAATGAAAGTTGGAGAAGGAGAACTGTTGTACACAGGGATGATCAGAGGAGCATTTTGGAGAAAATTTCATTAGAGCTTAGATTTTAAGAATTAGAGGTTAACAATTAGCAGAGAATAAAATTCAAGGGACAAAAAAAAAAAAAAAAAAAGAGACTTAGTACAAAGGCTAGCAAAGAGCCAGGTGAGAGATGATGATGGCCTAGTATAAGCAGAGGACAAATTAAAAATGTAATTTGAAAATAGGATTATCATAATTTGAGGAAGATCTGGATATGGAGATGGGAGCAATGATGATTCAAGGATGATCTGAATTGGTGGTAATGACCAGTTTCAGGTAGAGGAAATGCTGCATGCACAAATAAATACTGAAACCACATAGTTACAAACTATAAGGTTTATTTCTTGCTCATATTACATGTCTATTTATGGGTTGTCCAGGGCATTCTGCTCATCAAGGTCACTCAGAGATTTGGGCTGATAGAGCAGCCATCTTCCTGAAGCCCAAAGACCATGGTTCTTTTTTTTTTTTTTTTTTT
>NW_007042284.1:5214-10244 GCF_000164805.1 Carlito syrichta
CCTCAGCCTCCCAAAGGCGCGGGATTACAGGCTGAGCCGCCGAGCCCGGCTAGGACCATGGTTCTAAAGGGAAAAAAGAGCTCTTTAGTGTCTCACATCACCGGCCAAATACTGCAGCCTGGAGGTGTGACCTACATCATTTCCACACATAACTCATTGGCCAAAACTAACTACGTAGTGCCATCAAACACAAGAGTACCAGAAAATTCAACCCTATGCATGCTTAGAGTACAGGGAGCTGGGGGAAAAAACAAACAAACAAACAAAATATATATATATATATATATTTTTTTTGAGTTGGAGTCTCACTCTGTCGCCCAGACTGGAGTGCAGTGGCCACTTCCAGCCACCGCAGCCTCGACCTGCTGGGCTCCGGTGATTCTTCTGCCTCAGCCTTTCAAGTAGCTGGAGCTACAGGCGCGCACTACCACGCCCGGCTAATTTTTGATTTATTGTAGAGATGAGGTCCCGCCAAGTTGCCCAAGCGGGTCTTGAACCTGTGGGCTCAGGCAATCCACTCACCTCAGCCTCCCAAGGTGCGGGATTACAGGCTGAGCCACCGAGTCTGGCTTAGAAAATATTTAATGACTATATTAATGATAAATACTATGTTCCTCTTTTTTTGGTAAGATCTTATTTTTATTTTTAAGAAAAACTTGACAATTTTGCTGAAAGCTATGGCCACACTGTTCAGATGACGAGTACCTTAAGCCTTGAGTTTCTGGACTATAAATAATTTCATGTCCAGGAGGTTCACTTGTTAGGACAACCATTTTATGATGATGTCTTAAAGATAAGCTGTAGACCTACTTTAGACACTCCCATTTATTTTCAGATTATTGTCTGTGCTATTACCTGTATTGCTGCAGACATGATGAAGAATAAAAGATAGATCCTGGCATTTGTGGGACTGATGCTTTGTAAAGAAGTATAAAATTGTCCTTTCCAATTTATCTGCACTTGAGTCCATTTTCATTTGAACTCAAACCATTTAAGATATGACATTTCAGGGAGATCATCTCTGTAGCATAATGGACTGTAACTGTCTCAAGACAGAAGTTGGATTCATCTTGCTCATCACTATATTCACTTAAATATAGAACAGCACCTAGCACAAAGTAGCATATTGCTGTAGTAAATATCAATGGGACTATTTTAATATGCATCATATACATACAATATACAATGTATACACATGTAGAATGTGATGCTAACATTCCAAGATACAGACTATATTTGCAATGTTTCACGTAAAATGTAATGGCATACAAACTTGCATGTGAAATGCATAGCATATTTTTATACACATATTTTGAGTGCCTACTGTACTCTAGACATGGTGTTAGGTGATTTAGCTTCATCATATTTACTCCTTACAACAATGATGTGTTTTGAGTATTTTATTTCCATTTTACAGAAGAGAAATCTAAAGTTTAAACCTACTTCTGGCATTAAGGGATGAATGTTTATGGCATAGTTCTTGGACTTTATTCCAATATTGCACTTTGCATTTTGCAATGTCCATCAGTGACATGGTGTTCTATTAGCAGCCAGTGGACAAAACACTTCCTGGATTATCAATTTTACCTAAAATGTCTTATTAATAGATATAATATTGTATAAAATATAAAATATTTACATTTTCAAAAGAAAATAAGGAACTTTAACGAAATATTTAAAACTTTAAAGAAGCTTAAAGTCTACTATTTGTCATGTCAATTGCTTGTATCTTTACTATAACACATGTAAATCAGGTAGGCATTTAATTCAGGTATATTAAAGAAAAAGTAAAATACCAGGGGATTATATAAAGCAGAGGAAGGGGTTTTACTTATCACGTGATAAGAAATCGATCTAGAGTGAGTCAGGTAGTGTAGTGCTGCCAGGAGGCTCTGTGACATCACCAGGATCCCAACTCCATCTACCACTGTACTCAGTCATCCCATCTCATGCTTGTAACCATCCTATGCTTTGTAACCTCATGATCAAAACACGGTTCTTACTGTGCTTCATCAATCTGTCTATGACCCAGAAACAAAAGAAACTGGGGGAAAAAAAAGTCTAAGGGGCAATCCAGGAAAATTTGGCCCATTTTAGGTGATTTCATGGAAGCATCAACCAAAAACTTTTTTAAAAACTTATTTGTCATAATTTTCACATGGGAAAACTTAGCTCCAAGGAAAGTTGGAGAAATTAGGTTTTTAGCTGAGTTGACACCTTTGATAAAATTTGGATTGTGTTAAGAAATAAGTGAGAAATAGATACACTGAGTAGGTAAGTTACCCACCAAAATAATAATCTGAATGTAATTGATGAGTAGGATGTGGCTCCATCATGCCTGTAGACATGCCATTGGCATTGCAGAGAGGTTACCCTAAGAATTAAGAGACGTGGAAATGAAGTGGGTTTTAGTTTAAAGGTATGAGAAGGATTGCTCTAATTCTTAGCGATATATGCCACTTGGGTGTCCCTTGCCCTTACAGTATCTGTTGATTGCTGCTTTGACTTGCAAGTAGATCATTGATTAATTCCTCCATAACCTGAACTGAGACTACATATGTCTGAAATCACTACAGATATTTAAGCTGGGAATTCTCCATTTTTCTGCTGACCCTGTGAATGTTCTCTGTCTGTTGTTGGAGCATTTACAGTGAAAGTTACTCTCTTAATTTCTGAGAATTTGGATGAAATAATTTAACTGTTGAGTGGTTTTACCTGGGCCATGAAAATATCAAATGCAATTTAGTTAAGAAAACTCTACTATAGGCAAATAGCATTAGAGGAAGTTCAAATTGACTTAATTTTGCTGCTCTGAGAGGCAAGCAGTGGTAGCTTGAATGCTACCACTCCTGCCCTGTCCCCCCTCCCCCCAAAATTAAAATCTCTAAACCAAGGCTGATGGGACTGTCCTGTCCCCAGGCGCTTTTAAAAATTATTATTACTTAATCAAACTGTGATCACAGGTGAACCAGGCCCTGCTGGTAATAGGGAAGGACAGCACCTTGCTTTTGAAATGCTCTTGTTTACTGGAAAATACATGAGATGCTTCTCAGTATATAAATCCCAAGATTCAAAGACTTGACACCAAACTTTGTGTTTTCAATCCCAGCTATTTTAAGGGAAAACAAAGTCCACTTTTCACAGTGGATGCAGAGTTCAGTTATATCCTATAATCTAGCATTTTCAATGTACCCAAATTCCACCAGAAAATGTAGAATTTGAAGGGCACAGGAAACATGTACAGTCAAAAGTAATTAGATAAAATTCATTATGAAGCTGAAAACTCCATAATTAACAATGTAATATTTCATCTTTCATAGAAACACAGATAATTAAAGTGGACCAACCACAAACAACTCAAAGGAACAAACAAGGCAAAGATAGCCTCACAATGTCCCCTAGCAAACATAACAAAATTTATCTCCACGTTCTCTGTTATCATAAATCTGGCTCAAATATTCTGAAGCCACAGTCCAGACATTTTTTGGGTCCTAATCACTATTGAAACAATTTGATAAATTATTGAATGATATGGTCTTATCCATTTACTATTATACCAACCAACTAGAATAATATTCTTTGATTGCAATCTGCCATGATTCACCTATATGACTGACTTCTTTCTTATCCTCATCTTTCTTTCCTTCTTCCTTTTCAAAAAAAATTTACATAGCCTGTAATCTTGAAACTAAAAGTAATAAAAGTGGAAAAAAGCTGATAATAAGATTCAAAGCTGTTTTCTCTCTCCTGGAAATTCATGTGTTAACCTAAATCATCACTCAGTCCTGCCAAGCAGACTATTTTTATATAAGACTAGATGAATTTTACAGTCTATTTATCTTACACTTTTTAATTAAATGGCCTCTTCCTTGTGTCCTGTCCCTATTCTACCATCTTATATAATGTATCTTTTCACATTTTTCTTTTGATTAAGAATGAAAAATTGTTTCAGGGAGTGAAATGGAAATATGTGAAAATCACAACACAGCATAGCAATTTTATTTTTCAACTCGGATATGTCCTAAGCTTTTCATACAGGTCAGCTGAGCTTTTAAATACTGTTGAGTTACTAATTCCAGTTGGTTTTCCCTGCAAAGCTGAAGGTGATGAGAGAGGGAGACATTTTGTGGCAACCAGAAGACTGATAGAGGCATAAAACAATAATGTTCAATTCTGAGTAAGTCAACAGAAATGTTAAAAATTAGCTAACTCTTCCAGGTGTTACAAAAATTGTAGAGTGGAAATAATAGGTAGATGACATTTGATTAAATATTTAATTAGGCTAAATACACACAAGCTTCCTAATTTTAAATACGCTCTGTAGAATTGTGTTCCACCAAAATGAAGTCAAGAAAACAATTTTAACGACGTTTTATTTTGATATTTAATTGCTGACTTGGTCAGACCAAGCATGTCATCCAATATTACCTTCAAACCAAGCCACATTTCATATTGCTATTCCAGTTATTAGGCCCAGTTTTGAAGATGGAGTGGTGCTTAGTATACAAATTTCCCCCGTTTATTCAGAATGTTGACTTGTTAACATTTTGCCTTCTAGATTAATTTAAATGGCTTTGGAGAAGTTTACCATTGGCACTCAGGGACCAACATAATTGCATTAGCGTCTACTCTTGTCAATGCTAATGTTCAAGAAGAAAATACAAATAGCAATGATGCTTTTCTGGATAATGCCAGCTCCAGGAGAACAGGGGAACACCCAGGATTAGATGGTGAAGCTTAGTGCATTTGGGATATAGCAAGCTCCTGAGGGAATCCCAGCACCTTGTCCAAGCAGGTTTTGATGCAGAAAATTTATTCACACAAATGACTTAATATTGCCATTTCCATTTCCACTGACTCAGTGGAAACTGCTAAAGAATTCTGCAATCCCAAATCACTAAAAAATGGTGAAAGGAAATGCATGGGTGAAAAAGGCATTTTAAGCTGGGCTCGGTGGCTCAGCCTGTCATCCCGCGCCTTTGGGAGGCTGAGGTGAGTGGATTGCCTGAGCCCGCGGGTTCGAGACCTGC
>NW_007042284.1:10623-21159 GCF_000164805.1 Carlito syrichta
CAACTCAAAAAAAAAAAAAAAAGAAAACGGCATTTTAAAAGATTTCAAAATAAGAACTTTAAACTTTTGCATATACATTTGAAAGCACATTCATTCCAGGTGCAGAAAGTTGCCACCAAAGGGACTCATAGTTTCCCTTCCTATGTCACAACCTGTTATATTTTACTGGCAATATGTTTATTATTTCTGCTTGGCTATGACTCCTCCAAGACAGGATCTGAATTGTAGTCAAATTTGTATAGAAAGCATAGTACTTGGCACAATGTAATTGACACACCATTATTTCATGAATTGGATTAAATTGAATTAAATTAATGCCAGTAAATGTTGCTATCCAATCAGCCATTAAAGACTGGGGGCTTGTAGCAGGCAACACAAAGACACTAGCTAGCCCTGACTAGGTATTCTTTTAAAAAGTTAGTTTGATGGTTTTTATTAAAGCTGACATTGGAATTTTATAAGCATATTAATAAATAGTTAATTGATTCCACATTTCTCCTCAACCACAAACAGAACTGGGTACCTATTACACAGTCATCTTTTACATCCAAGTATCTCTCTTAAGTATAGCATAAAATAAGCGATCCCTGCAGAGACAACTTGTGAATGTACTTTGTTTTAAAAGCACATCTATCTTGCAAATCAGTGTTACAGGTGCTATATTTTAGAGAGCAATTAACCTCTAAATATTTCCAGGGCACCTGACACTCAGCAAGTGCTTTTCTTGGCATGTGGTGGACTAAAATAAAAAAAATCATAATTGCAAGGTCAAATCATAATCAAACAAACAGGAATGCTAACACAAAGTAAACAAATAAAGGCACTTAAAAGAATTAAGAAGAAATCTTGTGAGGTAGATGAAGTGGTCTGTGTCATGATTAAGAAGTGAGTTCAAAGCTGGACCCCTGAATCAGGAGAGAGAGGATTTAAATTAGGCTCTTTGTACTGATGTGGGGGGCCTCACCCCTGTGGCTGCTACTCTGAAAAATATGCTGGAAATAGGCTTGAGGGGACCTAAGCAAGTCATGAGCCACGTACAGTGAGAATGCTGTCAGTGCAACTGGTAAAACCTTAAAAGAGAAGAGCTACTGCACCAATGTCATGACACAGAGATGGTTTCCTCTGATAACGCATTTCTTAAAAGTAAACAAAGCTGTGGAGTGGAATACAATTCATTCGTAAGCCCTAGTGACAAAAGCATCAATAGTAATCCTTGGAGTACAGAAAAGTTATGTGATTCTTATCATATTGTCTGCCCCCTACTCATTCTCCCAGGGCTAGTTTGATATTACAAATTGAAATACATAATGTTTGGATTATAAACAGTTTAGTTAAGCTTGTTAACCAATCCAACTAATATCTTTAGCAAATTTTTCAAAATGTGGACAACAATCAATCCTCTGGATGGGTGCCATACATTCAAACCCCATACCAAATTCTTACCCACCTCCTAATGATACAACAAAATTCTCCCACTTTAAAAATTTTGTTTACAAAAAATAAAGATATGAAGCAGGATCGTTTTCTTTAGCATATACGGAATATTTTGTCTCAAAACCATGAGGAGCATAAAAATGATCTACTGTTATGTTAGTAGATGAAAACATTGCTCCCGGGGGTACTTATTTATTTCTAAAATTGTTTTTTATTTTATATTAAAGTAATAAATGCACATAATTTTAAAGCATGTATTTTCCAAAAGTTTATAACATAAATAGTACTTCCCTTTACTTTTTAGTCTATTACTCAAACTTATCCCTAAAAGGTTTTAATTCTTTGGGCTTTTTCTATTTAAATCTATCTCAATATTTAAAAATAATTGGCCATACTATTGGCTAATAATTACTATTTCTCCAATCATTAATTTTGGATATGATAAGTTTATTTTTATTACAGTAATTAAATTCTCTCTGCACCCAGTCAGAAACACACACGCACACACACATACACACACACACACACACACACACACACACACACACACACACACACTTTCTTTCCTATCACATCCTCCCAGTGTAGTTATAAGTTAATTTCTGAGCTAAAAATCAGTTTACTTTATTTAATATGACTTTGTAATATATACCATAATTGTACTTATTTTGTTGTACATTTTCCCCTATGAAATTAATAAATGCCTCATTTCTCTTATTTTTCCCATTTTCTTTGGAGTCATTACTGCATTTCACAAATGTTCCAACAGATCTTTTAGTAAATATAAATTTACTAATTTGTCAATTAGTATATTTTCCACTCAACCAGATAGAATCCTTTTTTGTTGGGGGTGGGGATCATGACTGCTGTAGAAGACCTTCACTTTGCAGCTCTTCATCCTTCTACTCAGGTCTGCACCAACTACTTTCTAGGCATCCTGCATAGTAATCAGATAGTATTCCATTGCTCTATTACTTTGGATCCTTCTTTTTACTAGATCTCACAACCTTCTCATTTTCAGTTTTCTCCTTGTTTTCTTGAAGCATATCCTATAGCAGCTTTCTAAAAGGAAGGTCAAGGGAGATTAATTTTATGAACTTGTACATCTAAAGATGAAGTTATTTTCATGTCATACATAATAGATAATTTGCCTGGGTATAGAATTCTGGGTTGAAAATAAGTTTCAGAATTTTTTTTAAAAAGTTGCTTTCCTTATCTTATAACATCCAGTATTTTTATTAGAAAATCTGCAGACAGTTGGATTCTATTTCATTTATTTGGTCAAATTTTTGTTTCTGATAATGATTGTTTTTCTCATATTACAAGTATCTAGGATTATCTCTTTTTCTTAAATGTTTTTGGATTTCCTGATAGATGAAAATTTTTTTCCCTTAATAAAGATGTGGGGTACAATTCAGGGTTAGGTATACAAACGTTGATTATGCAGGTACCCTTGTTGATGAGGTATGTTGCTCCCTCCCCTAGCAGTTTCCCTCAACTGCCAGTCCCGCCCCCCATCCCTACCTGGACAGTTTCCCACTACTGCCAATCACTTTCTTATAGCATTATAATTGTTCCAGGTCCACTTATGAGTGAGAACATATGGTACTCTGTTCTTTGTTTCTGTGATAGATCACTGAGTATGATCAACTCTAAATTCATCCAAGTTGCTGGGAAGTCCATATGTTTGTCCTTCTTTATGGCTGCATAATATTCCACTATGTATATGTATCACATTTCTTTTATCCAGTCCAGCTTTGATGGGTAACATGGTTGGTTCCATGTTTTTGCTATTGTGAACAGAGCTGCAGAAAACATACATGTGCAGGTATCTTTTTTGTAGAATGGTTTTTGAGTTCCTCCGGGGATATTCCCAATAGGGGAATTGCTGGGCCATATGGAAGATCAATTTCTAGCTCTTTCAGAAACCACCACACTGTCTTCCAAAGAGGCTGCACTAGTTTGCATTCCTACCAGCAGTGTAGAAGGGTTCCTTTTTCTCTGCATCCTTGCCAGCATCTGTTGTTGTTTGTTTTATTAATGATTGCCATTCTTACTGGGGTTAGGTGGTATCTCAATGTGGTTTTGATTTGCATTTCTCTGATGATGAGTGAGACTGAGCACTTTTTCATGTGTCTGTTGGCTGTCTGTATATCTTCTTTTGAGAAGTGTCTATTCATGTCTTTTGCCCACTTTTTTTAAAGGGGTTGTTTGTTTTTCTCCTTTCGGCACGTTTGAGTTCCTTATAGATCCTAGATATCAGGCCTTTGTCAGATATACAATTAGCAAATATTTTTTCCCATTCTGTGGGTTGTCTCCCTGCTCTGATGGTTTCTTTTGCTTTGCAGAAGCTCACTAATTTGATGAGGTCCCACTTGTCTATCTTATTTCTTAAGGTATTGGTCTTTAGGGTTCTGAATAGGAATTGGTTCCCAGTTCCAATTTCCATTGTGGAGATTTCTGAAAGAACTAGAAACTGACCTTCCATATGACCCAGCAATTCCCCTATTGGGACCATACCTGGAGGAACTCAAATATTTCTACAAAAAAGCTACCTGCACACGTATGTTTGTTGCAGCTCTACTCACAATAGCAAAAACATGGAACCAAACCTGTTGCCCACTGAAGCTGGAATGGATTTTAAAAATGTGGTACATATACACAGTGGAATATTAAGCAGCCATAAAGAAGGACAAATATATGGACTTTGCAGCAACTTGTATGGATTTGGAGTCGATCATATTCAGTGATCTATCACAGAAACAAAGAACTGAGTTCCATATGTTCTTACTCATAAGGTGACCTGAACAATTATAATGCTATAAGAAAGTGACTGGCAGTCATGGAAAACTGTCAGGGGAAACGGGGGTGGGACTGGCAGTTGAGGGAAACTGCTAGGGAAGGGAGGGGCATACCTCATCAACAAGGGTACCTGCTTGATCCATGTTTATATACCTAAACCTTAATTGTACCTCACAGCTTTATAATAAATAAATAAGTAAATAAAAGAAAATATATTTCATGCCTGATCATTAATTTTTTTGCTGATCCTTATTTTTAATTTTATTGAGATCTTATTCAAAGAACTCACTATTTAAAAAGATGTGCATTTTTCTTTTCATATAATATAGCAAATTGAAAGACTAAAACTTTCCATTTGGAAATAAAATATAGATAATTCATTTCTAAGCGTGTTAATTTCCAATCCACTAATAAATTGTTGCCTTCATATCCTTCTCAAGGACGGGTTTCCTAGCTTATTTGGACCTTGAATTTCCCCTACTGTTCTCTGCATCAAGCCCAAGTTTCTAACTTTTAGCTTATCATCATTTGCCAATTTTTTCTGTACTATTTGATACACAACATTGGCTTTCTACCTTTTACTGCATGCGCCCATTGTGCCCAATCTTGAATGTGAATAATATTCTTCAATATATTCTTCCATGCTATTATTTTGTCATCCAGTTGCTGGTAATCTGCTTTTTTTTTTTCTTTCTCAATGCTTTTTTGATTCTCTATTTTTCTATATTTAATGTTTTAACTATAGCACATCTTGGTGTGAGTTTGTTATTGATTCTACCCAGGACCTAGGGTGAGTTGTCATTATGAGGACTTAAATCTTTCTTTAGCCGTTATGTGTCTGTATATTGCCTTTCCCTTTTTTCCTCTGTTCTTTCCTCTGGAAATCCCAAATAGGTTATGTTTAATCCTTATCTTTCCAACCTTTATGTCATAATTTTCTTGCAGAGCATGGGCTTAATGCCCTAATTACCATCCTCTGTAGATGTTAAAACTCCAGAGGGGTGTCAAGAGAGGCTACGGGGTAGACCTGGACTTCACCCCTACCTGGCTGTAAGGAGACAGCACCTGTCTTCACAGTTACAGAGTTTGACTGTTGGCAAAGACATTACTGAGTAAGAAGATTGATGACATCCCTTAATTTGTAACACATACCATATGCAACCTCCTCTTGATCCCATTCCTAGGAATAAATCACCAATATATGAGTTCTGTGTTGCTGTAGTTACCTGGGCAAGGCAGAGCACAAGTTTCCTCCAGAATCATGTTTTTATTAGCATCTATCATGGGTTCAATGTTAGCACAGAACTCCTCATCCACCACTTTGCTAAAGTCATCAACTGACCCATCACTCACTACACAAGAAATGTTCCTTGTTCTTGTCCCTTTCCACACTGGGCTTCCTGGAATGGAGGAAGAAACAATTAATTAGGAAAGAAGAAATAATTCATTAGAGAACTCATCACTTACAGTCATCTATGCACCATTGATTTTGATTTATAAACAGTTAGAAAAGCATTTGAAACCCTAGGGAGGAAGCCCTACAGGGCACTAGCGATAAAGCATACACTGAACCATTTATTTGTTTTCTAGCCAAGGACAGGCAAATAAATTTTCATTAAAATGAATCCATCTCCAGATGATTTTAAAAGTACAGGGCAGGGAATGTTTGTTACCAATGGTTATAAAATGGCAAGGCACTTAAAATCTTCAAGAGGAAGCTTATTATTTGTAAGCTTTAAAAATATTTCTGAAACTGAGTCTTTGCAGATGAAGAATACACACTTGCACATGACTTCCTGAGATCTGATACCTGCACTTGACATGGAGACCACTGGCCATATTGCCACCAATAACAGGGCTTTACTGGGCAGGGTTTGGACTGGTCTATCAGGGAAGGGCATGGTCTTCCATCACCCTGAAAGGGCTGGGTCACTGTTTGTCTTTGGATCATTTTTCCTTTAAGAAATACAAAGATGCCACCTTAGTGATTTGCTGTAGTTGTGTAAGTATATATCTTATTGGGAGAAGGCATCACAGTGATGTCTCCCGAGGATATCCAGGAACAAGTAAGGCTCAGATGTTTTGGAAAGAAAGACATTCAATCCAACCTTTCTGAAGATGATCTGATATGATTTAAACCAAGAGAGACATTTAATTTCATATTCATTGACCATGAGCCAAATACTTATTGCAGGACAAACACACCTGTAAGGCCACGTACTGGAGAACATTCTGACCAAGAAGACCAATCAGAAAGCTGACAGTTCACAGGGCATTCCACCACGCAGGTTGTGTTCACCTGCCAATTCTTTTCCAGGCCAAGCTGAAAGACAGAGGTAGAACCGTCTGTACTGACATGGAAAAATGACCATAGTATATTAGTAAGCTTGGGGAGGGGTCCAGAAAGAAGAGAGAGATAATGGGAAGAGAAGGGGAGCAAGAAAGCTGCATAATAGAATAAAAAGGTATCTGAGGGACAATCATCCAAACTGTTAAAAGGGAAACCACTTATATAATATTAATATAGGGTTGTGGGCTTAAAAAGGTAGAAGAGACCCAAAGGTGCAGCTGTAGTTAGAAATGAACAAATGTATTTCTCCTAAGTTCGCTTTCCATTCAATAAAACAAACAATTGATGTTCTTCACGTCCTGACCTGGGGGAGTTGGGAAGATGCCCTGAGGCTCAAAACATATCTTCTCTTAAACAATGAGCCTAAGATGGCACAAATCTCCTTGTGGTGACATCCAGGGACATCAAGGGGATGATTGGCTGAAACTCCAAGGACCCCACCACCAGCATACCTCTTTAATGGCTGATGGGGTCAGTAGCTGATTGATGGTCATGGGACTTGCTCTATGACTAGTCTCTCTATAATAAAACTTAAAAATGGTATTAGAGATTTTTTCAGACTTTGCACTCTGATGGCCTTGTCCCACCCAGACCTGGGACATAGACCAAGAAGCTAGCTCTTCCGGGCCCGTGACATCCCCTCCCAGAAACTGGCCTTGCAACATGAAACCAGTTTTGAAACCTCCCATGATATCATCTTCAGGTAATCATTAGTCCCTAGTCCCCTGCCTGCCAAATTCCCTTTAAACGTTCAAGTCTCTGAATTCTCGGAGAGGCAGATTTGAGAAATATCTCCTGTCCTTTTCCATCAGTAATATTAAACGCTTTGTTCACTGTATCAGTCTCAGTTTTTCTAGGCAACGGGCATGGGAACCTGGTCAGGCTGTAACAGAAGTATAAAGTGGTTTGACCCCGGAGAGTGAGAGTCAAGGGCACAGGTGAAAGGAGGGACCCAGTGACTCTATACTTGTATATTGTTTGAGCATTTTCAGTAAGCAATAAAAAAGTAGATTTAATCTTTAAGTTGGTTGAGTTTCCTTAAATGAGAAACAAGTAAGTGTTAGCACAGTTACTTTCCATTATTAAAAATCAATAATATCATCAATATTTAGGTCTACAATTGTATCTTAAGGATGTTATTTGTTTTGGCATATGCATATTAAACTGGAAAACAAACAAACAAAAAAATTCTAAAGACAAACTGCCACTCAAGACTAATAATATAGTATATGGAAATAATTGAAAAAATTAGTTTTTAAGTCAGTTATCTTTCTCAAAAGGAAATGTGGGTCCTGATGGATTTTTTTGATTGTGAAGATCTTATGTGCATTTCTTTACAGAAGTCTTCCCTTCTAAAATTGATTTCAGCAACTAGCTGTGATAAATTTTGGGTTTTATATTTTGATTTCTCCAGTTATTTTGGTTTTAGACCTCTCGTCAGATACTATATGACATTTTATTGGCATTTGGGTTCTAATGTTTATTATTTACACATTCAATTTTACAAATATAAATGGAGATTTCAAATTTTTCTGTATATTCACACATTTAGAAAGTCTAAGATACAAAGTAGCATTGAAATCGGAAAATTTAAGAGCTTATTAGGAGAATACAATTATTTTATTGGTAATTGTTGGAATTTTCAAGGCCTTTTACATTTACTCTGCTTGAAAGAGAAGTTAATATTTTCTAATTTATACAGCAGAAGAGAATGGCAAAGGAAACTTTTCCTGAAACATTACGCAGTGTCCCCAGTACAGCTCTCAGCTCTAAGTTAACCGCTGAGAGAGGATCAGATCAAAGCTTTGTGTACTATGTCTCTCTGCAGGCACTCTCATTATATTCTACACCAAGAACACTTGACAGAGCTCAGTATTTAGTAGGAAAATTTTTACCACATCATTTAATTAAAAGCCTCTTAAAAGTCATGGAAGGTTGGAGATAGGAGTCTTGAGGTGATATGATGAAAATAATGTGTTATAGTAAAGGTAGATAATAGTTTCATGGAAAGAGAGTTTGAATTGTAGAATTCTAGATACTTAGTTATTTCACTAGATAGTGAACAAGGATGTATGTTTATAGGTATTTTGGGTGTGCACTAATTAGACATTTTAACCCTGTATTACTTTTTCCTTTACATTGACTGTATCTCTTTCTCTCTCTCTTTCATATATCTAAACATAGGTATCTAAACAAGTTTTTAAAAATTGATTCATAGATCAAAGAATAGGAAAGGAGAAGTCAATTTCTACGTATGAGAGAGTAAATGTCTGAAAAACACCAAAGAGAAAAATACGACATAAATGCTAGGTGGCTTGAACCCTAATTTTCCTCTGTTGGGTAGTAATGCCATCCTTCCTTGTGGTTATTAGAGAAGCAGCAAGTGTTACCTGCTACTGTTGCACTCAGTGCAGGGTCTGCATACTCAGATTTTTAACTCCTTGAAGACAGAGTGTGCTAGAATGCTGAAATTTGAATCCCTAACTTTCATTGCACTATTCAAGTATTTTCAAGTATTAAAATATTTGCACATAAGGGTAAGCTTATCTAGGCTCCTTGATAACTAAAATTAGGTATTTTCAAGGGTTTTACTCATTATTTCATCTAGGAAATCGAGGACTTATGTAGAGCTTTACCTTTTAGTCATATAAAATAGTATAAAATTGGTCATGAATGATTCGGGTTCAGCTTTCTCAAAGTTCTCAGAGCTATTTATTTTATATTTCATTCTGACCCAAAAGGACATGTATATAATTGCAAAAGGGTGGAAAAAAAACCCCAAATTAATCTACTAGAAAGTAGGTAAATTAGAAGCCCATCAGAATAGAAAGCTCTCCAGTCAGTATATGACTATTATATTCTTTATTAATAATATTATTTTCGGAGTCAGACCTAGAAGATGGCGACGGCATAGGTGAACTGGTGTGATTCTCCGAACGTGAGTTCCCAAAAAGGCTATTACTTCTCTTCCCCCATCCCCCAGTCCACCACCAACCGTGCTGGTGCCAGGCCCGGGAACTTCAGTCCCACGCAGGACCAGATATTGCGGCCCCCCCCCACTGCTGCTGTCCTACTCGTGTGTGGAAGTCTCTGGTCCCAGCCCCCTCCAGATCCCTCCCCGGCTGCATTGTCTCCAGCCCGGGCACCTGGCACCAAGCTGCCGGTCACACAGGGAGGCTCTGGGTACCCGCTCCTCAGAGACACCGGTCCCATTCCTGGCTGAAGTACTCTGTAGGGGGCCCAGCGCCACTCTCGCTGCTCACCGCCTGCCCTTTGGAACTCTGGAGCTCTGGAACTCCGGGTCCACCCTGGCTGAGGCACTCAGCGCGAGACCCCAAGCCGGAGGACCCAGACAAGCAGAGAAAAACAGATCTGCTTAAACTGCCTCGCCATTCTCCAGGCAGAGACTTCCATTGCCCCACCCATCTATCAACAAACTTTACCTCATTTCCTAAGGCCAGATATTGCAGCACGCGGGGGAGTTTTGGGTCCCTGCTCCCTCCAGCTCTCTCCCCGGCTGCAATGTCTCAAGCCCCGTACCTGGTACCGCCGGTCACACAGGGAGGCTCTGGGCGCCAGCCCCTCAGAGACACCGGTCCCATTCCTGGCTGAAGTACCCTGTGGGGGGCCCAGAGCCACTCTCACAGCCCACTGCCTGCCCTTTGGAGCTTTGGAGCTCTGGAACTCCGGGCCCACCCTGGCCGAGGCACTCAGTGTGAGACCCCAAGCCGGGGGACCCAGACAAGTGGAGAAAAACAGATCTGGGTAAACTACCTTGCTATTCTCCAGGCAGACTTCCATTGCCCCACCCACCTATTAACAAACTTTACCTCAGTTCCTAAGGCAACAGCGCAAAACAGGAGACAAAGCCCCACCCCATGCTGCAACGAAAAACAAAAGGGAGAGGCTGGAATCGGAGATCACAGAAGTGACTCTAGTCTGATCGCTTA
>NW_007042284.1:21442-21944 GCF_000164805.1 Carlito syrichta
TCAAACTGCAAATGTAGATATCAAAACAATAATGGAGAGATTAAAAAGAATTGAGGAGACACAAGAAGAAACTAGGAAGGAACTGATATCTGAGATAACAGTAATAAAGAATACTGTGAATGAAATAAATAACAAATTGATAAGCATGGAAAGCAGAATTACCCAAGCAGAAGAAAGAATCTCAGAGCTTGAGGACCAAAATATAGAACTCTTAAAAACACAGAAAATAAGCTAAAAAAGACAGAACAAAACCTTCAAGAGATGAGTGACTACCTCAAGAGGCCTAACCTAAGAATAATCGGACTCCCTGAGGCAGAAAGAGAAACAGAGACCACATTGGAACAAACTTTCCACGAGATCATTCAAGAAAACTTCCCTTATCTAATCAGTGATGCAAAAATTCAAACACAAGAGATTCAGAGAACCCCTGCAAGACAACAAATGAGAAGACCAACTCCTAGACACATAATAATTCGCCTAAATAAAGTAGGCACAGAAGAAA
>NW_007042284.1:22604-24042 GCF_000164805.1 Carlito syrichta
TCAATAGAAAGGACATACACAGACTCAAAGTAAGAGGATGGGAAACAAATTTCAGGCGAATGGAACACAAAAGAAAGGAGGAGTCGCGATCATAATTTCAGACAAAATACCATTTAAGCTATCAAAAATTAAAAAAGATACAGAGGGCCACTACATAATGATAAAAGGTTCACTCCATCAACAAGAAATATCTATCCTAAACATATATGCACCCAACATAGGTGCGCCAACATTCATAAAGCAACTTCTAGGAAAACTAAAGAAAGACATTGACTCTAAAACCATAGTAACTGGGGTCTTTAATATACCACTCACAACCCTAGACAGATCATCAGGACAAAAAAATCAGCAAGGAGATCCGGAACCTCAATGAGACTCTGGACCAAATGGACTTAATTGATACCTATAGAACACTCCATTCAAAGACTACAGAATACATTCTACTCTTCACCACATGGAACATATTCTAAGATCGACCACATAATTGGACACAAATCAAGTATATGCAAATTTAAAAGGACTGAAATTCTACCATGCACCTTCTCAGACCACAGTGGAATAAAAATAAACGTTGACAACAACAAAGTTCCCCCAAAACCCACAAAGACGTGGACACTAAACAGCATGATGCTAAATAACTCCTGGGTCAATGATGACATCAAAACAGAGATCAAAAGACACCTGGAAACAAATGAAAATGAAGAAACATCTTACCAAAATCTCTGGGATGCCTTAAAAGCTGTAATAAGAGGGGAATTTATATCCCTACAAACACACATGAGGAAAATGGAAGGAACAGAAATTAACAACCTAACAAGTCACCTAAAGAAGCTGGAAAAGCAAGACCACCAAAACCCTAATTTCAGCAGAAGAATCCAGATCACCAAAATAAAAGCCCAAATCCAGGACATAGAAGACAAAAAGATAATAGAAAAAAATCAGTGAAACAAAAAGCTGGTTCTTCGAAAGAATAAACAAGATCGATGGTCCCCTAGCTAGACTGACCAACAAAAAATGAGAAAAAAACCAAATAAGCATAATCAGAAACACAAAAGATGAAGTCACATCTGACCCTGAGGAAATACAAAACATCATTAGAGACTACTACGTACACTTGTATGGAAACAAACTTGAAAACCTTAAGGAAATGGAGGACTTTCTGACATCACACAACCTACCTAAGTTGGAACAAGAAGAAATTGAGACCCTAAATAAACCAATAACAATCAAGGAAATTGACTACGTAATAAGAAAACTTCCTACCAAAAAAAGCCCTGGACCAGATGGCTTTCCAGCAGAATTCTACAGGATATTTAAGGAGGAGCTGATACCAATCCTACTGAAGAAATTCCAAGCGATTGAAAAAGATGGAACGCTGCCCAAATCATTTTACGAAGCCAACATCACATTGATACCCAAGCCAGGTAAAGATCCAGCA
>NW_007042285.1:0-1640 GCF_000164805.1 Carlito syrichta
GGGGCTCCGGCGATCCTTCCGCCTCAGCCTTCCAAGTAGCTGGAATAACAGGCATGCGCTACCACGCCCGGCCTGATTTTTTGATTTATTGTAGAAATGAGGTCTCGCTGCCCCAGGCGGGTCTCGAACCCGCGGGCTTAGGCAATCCACTCACCCCAGCCTCCCAAAGGCGCGGGATTACAGGCTGAGCCACCGAGCCCGGCTTAAAAACTATTTTTAAAGACAAGGCTAAATATAAACTATTATACCTGTATGAATACAAAATCTGAAATTAATTATTCATTGTCATGATAGTTATGGGTTTCACTTTAAGTTAAGTTGAGTAATAAATCAAATATGTATCTATGTTTTTAACTTATTCTCTACAGGCAATCATTGATTAGTTCAAAAGCTCCTCTAACATGTTTCATACTTTAGGCTTGTTTTTTACCTGGAATTATTCAAATAAAAACACCAAATGTTCAACTTTTATTTCATTCTATATTAATTTTACCTCACTTGCATTACATCTAGTAATTATAATTTTCTACTAAATGAAACGGGCTACTAGAGAAAGAGAATAGTAAAGCATACCTTATATCACCAGAAAGTCCTGTATCTTTTCATGGAGAGGCTGGGTTCCTCTCATAAGGAAACAAAAAATTTCTGTGATCTTCACAGACTGCCCTGTGAAGGCCCAAATTCTCATTAATATGTTACTTAAAGTTTGGACAGAAAACTCTCACACTGTAGTTATTTTAAAATCAGTTTATATCATCACATACTTTCAGAATACAGGAGACTTTGGGCTCCTAGTGTGTCATTCAGTTTGTCCATTTTCAAGTTCCTCTTATAAATCATTTTCACATTTGACAAGATATTGGGGAAGAAAATCTTAAATAACCATCTGGTTGTTTCTGTCTCAATATTAAACACTAAAATCTTAGGCCCTGTTAACAGTACCTCAAATGTTTAAGTTCTACTGTTAGAAAAGGTTACTAAAACATGGCATTACATACTTCTTTTCCTTATATACTTATTAATATCATTGCTATTATGATGAAAGGGTTTTAATGTATTTGTCATTAATTATTCTAAGGATTTGCTACCTTATCAATTTTATTGTAACTGATATCAATTTCTGAACGTAAATTTCCAGATTTATCTTCTTGATTTTTCTAATTTGCAAAATTTCCTTATTCAATTTTAATCTTTCTTAATAAGATAACTATATTTCTCCAAAAAAATTGTGACTGGGAAGAATAAAATGTTAAACAATATTAAACTATATCAACATATCAGAGATTGAAATAGTAAATAACTTCTCATTCTATTGTTCACTGATTGATTCTCCAATCATGGGTAGTTGTCTACATTTTCAAAGAAATATTCTTGTAAATGACTAAAGCTCAAGTCAAACTATGTAGGGGAAATAAGCAATTTTTAAAATGTCCCCTTACTAAAATGGGAATGGCAGAAAAAATAGACTTTTAACACACCAATCAAATGACACGTGAGCATCAGGAGAAAAAGTTTAAATTATCTAGTTTGTATTAAACGGAAAACTTTTCATCACTTTTTATCTTGTATCAAGAAGAGAGATTTTTTAATCTATAAGTCCAAAGTATATTTCAAGTTCCTTCTTAAAGATTAGGTTTGGA
>NW_007042286.1:0-1155 GCF_000164805.1 Carlito syrichta
AAACTATACAAAGGTTTGGGTATGCCTGGGCACAAAATGCCAGGAGGAAGGCCTGTCCCAAATTTTCTTATATTCTACAACACTGAACATTGAAATACTCACCCTCCATTATCAAATCAATTCATTATTCTCTAAGAGGAATGGATGTCCCTCTAAAATTACAGAACATTTTGCAGTGGTCCTGATTCAGCAGCCTGTGGGGACTTGGGTCTCTATTTCAGGAACCTGGAGCTTCTCCCACTTGAATTCACAGAGCTGTTTCTGTACTTCCAAGATGGGTGACTTGAGATCCAGTCCTCTTCCAAGGCTTCAGGGTGCTACTTGAGAATGTTGCTGTAAACTCACTGAATACCACAACCAAATGTGACCAATGAAGCAGCTAATAATCGAAATAATTATCTTATATAAGAGATCGTTAAGAAAAGACATCAAAAGGGATTGCAGAAATGATCAAATTGAACATCTGTTTCTAATAAAAGGTCTTTTAAAAATTAGGACTAGATGGATATTTTCTTTACCTGATTAAAAAGTATCATGCTTAATCATCAGTCAGCATCATATGAAATAGTGTAATAATGAGGAACTTTTCATCAAACCAGACACAAACTAAGAAATTATTCACCATTTTGTGGAACATTCTGACCAATTTGATAAAAATAGAATAGAAACAAAAGAGGCCTAAATATTGTTCAGAAGGAGAAAAAAGCTATTATTAACTGCAGATAGGAATGCATCTACAGAAAACCCAAAGGAGTAAAACTGAAAGAAAAAAAAAAAGAGAGAATTAATGAGCTCAGCAAAGTGGCTGAATACATAATAAACACATAGAAATCAATAACATGCTTTTACGACATTAAAAACAAGTTATAAAATGTAATGAAAACTGAGATCTTTATTAAAACAACAGAAAACAAATGAAATGCCTACAAACAAACTGAGCAATAAAAATGAGTGATGTATTTGGAGAAAACAATAAGGCTTCAGAATGTTATTGAGGATTATAAAAGATAAGTTGGATATGATGATGAAATATGTCAAAGACGTCAATTCTTTACAAATTAATAGCTCTATTTAATGTTATTTAAGCTTATAATGCAATGTGATATTTTCATAAGTTGAGAAAATTATTCCTACTTTCACCTGACAGCAGACAAG
>NW_007042287.1:0-1763 GCF_000164805.1 Carlito syrichta
GTGCAAACAGGTTTTTGACAGATTCTCATGGATTTTCAAGGCATAGGATCATATCATCAGCAAAGAAGGATAACTTGACTTCCTCTTTTCTTATTTGGATACCACTGTTTTCCTTCTCTTTTCTAATTGCCCTAGCTAGTATTTCCAACACAATGTTGAACAAGACGGCTGAGAGTGGGCAGCCTTGTCTTGTTCCAGTTTTCAAGGGAACTGCAAAAATGAAATTTCTATGTGCCAGCTAGAAAACATATATCCACCCCTGTCTTCCAAGGCTGTATGCTTGCTATATACTTTGGAGAAATAGTTCAGATCAAAATGTCAGTTTGCTTTCTCAACTAAAAAAACATGGGAACCCTATGGAAAATTGTCCCTGTTATCACACTGTCCAAGTGGTCTGGGAAGCAGGTGTGGTGGGTGGTGCAAACCACTCCATGATGACAAAGGACACTTGGACTCCAAAGTAGGATGTGAACCTGCACAAGATAGTGGAAGGTGTCTTTGCTGGCCAGTGACTGCTCTTTCTGGAAGTCATCAAGTGCTGAAAAACCTCAGCCAGTGTAGAGCATATTCTGTTGGTATCAAGTGCTTTAATTCTGCACAGTGTAATCGTGCAAACTCTGTGCTCTTGTCTAAAATGTCTTTTGGATTGTGGTGCTCTTATTATCAGAGTATATCAGTTACTGTTGTCATCTTTCCTCTCATAAGCTCAACAAAGTTGGTGTATTTGTCCATTCTGGTCGCTTCTAGATCTTTATAAATATTTGTAGAATGAATGAATGAATACTGTCATGACCATTGTCAAGAAAGACTTAAGGACATGATATTTTTACACAAACAGGAAGGTTACTGCATTGTCAGCAGAGTGACCCATGAACATGAGGGGTTAGACTGGACAGTTGATCCCTTGCACCATAGATGACCAGGTCCCTGCTCACAGGACTTGTTGTAGCCTACAGTTCAGGCACAACAAAAGCACTCACTGTAATACAGAATGACCACAAGGAATTTAGGATGTATAGATTTTTAAGTATTGTCATTTGTCTGACAGAGAGCAGATTCTAAGAATGGCATTTTCAGGCTATGCATAGAGCTAGAGCACTAGTTATTAAACATGGCTATATTACTTATTTAAATGTTTAGGATCTAACTGTGCTAAAATATATTTATTTTAAAATAACCATAGTAACAAAAGAACAAGAAATATGAACAGGATGGAGGTGGGGAATGTCTGATCTTCCAAAGGCTTTGGAAACTTTAAAAATGGGAAAAGCAGTAGTCACAAGAATGAGGAAACATCTAGCCATTCTGAGACGCTCAGAACATGCTAATGATATGAAGGTCTAGATTCAATCAGGAATCTGGGAGAAGGGATTAGGAACTTTAAAGTCTTGAGACATTTTGATCTGATGCCTCTGAAAAGCTGATTGCTCACAAGTGATCCTAGAAGTTTTTTTTTCCTACAAATTTACTTCAAAACTCTATTCACTTATCATCTATTCTTATTCTAAATAACACCTGTAATAGTCACGCAATTAAGTCCTGAGTTTGAAACAAAAATCCCCAAACAACTTTTGCCCTTAAGAGTCCCGTGTTCTGGATTCAGTCTTGATGGAGAAGTTTCTTTAGTAAGTGCTGAAATTAGATAATATGAGATGAGAAGGTCTCAGTATCCTGGCTTTCCCTTAAAACTTTACATTAGTGGTTTACCCAAGTCAAAGTGGTCTTGTGTTCAGGCTTCTAATGTATCAAAACTAAGACTAGTC
>NW_007042288.1:0-4686 GCF_000164805.1 Carlito syrichta
GTAAATGGTGCTGGGGAAACTGGCTGATCACATGCAGAAGATTGAAACAGGAACCCTACCTATCACCATAAACAAAAATCAACTCTAAATGGATCAGAGACCTAAACATAAAACCTCAAACTATAAGAATCTTACAAAATGCAGAAAACGCTTTAATGGAAATTGGAACTGGAGCCAATTCCTATTCAGAACCCTAAAGACCCATACCCTAAGAAATAAGATAGACAAGTGGAACCTCATGAAACTAACAAGTTTCTGCAAAGCAAAAGAAACCATCAAGAGAGCAGAGAGACAGCCCACAGAATGGGAAAAAATATTTGCTAACTGTATATCTGACAAAGGCCTAGCATCTAGCATCTACAAGGAACTCAAATGCGTCAAAAGGAAAAAAACAAACAGCCCCATTAAAAAGTGGGCAAAAGACATGAATAGACACTTTTCAAAAGAAGATATATGGATAACCACAGACACATGAAAAAGTTGCTTAGCCTCACTCATCATCAGAGAAATGCAAATCAAAACCACATTGAGAACAGCCATCATTAATAAACCCCAGTAAGAACAGCCATCATTAATAAAACAAACAACAAAAACAGTTGCTGGTGAGGATGCGGAGAAAAAGGAACGCATCTACACTGCTGATGGGAATGCAATCTAGTGCAACCTCTTGGGAAGACATTGTGGCAATTTCTGAATGAACTAGAAATTGACCTTCCATATGACCTAGCAATCCCCTTGTTGGGAATATACCCAAAGGAACTCAAATCATTCTACAAAAAGATACCTGCACACGTGTTTGTTGCAGCTCTATTCACAATAGCAAAAACATGGAACCAACCATGTTGCCCATCGAAGCTGGACTGGATAAAGAAAATGTGGCGCATATGCACAATGGAATATTATGCAGCCATAAAGAAGGACAAGCATATGGACTTTGCAGCAACTTGGATGGATGTAGAGTCATTGATACTCAGTGATCTATCACAGAAACAAAGAACAGAGTACTATGTGTTTTCACTCATAAGCAGACCTTGGACAACTATCATAATACTATAAGAAAGCTGGGCTCGGTGGCTCAGCCTGTAATCCCGCGCCTTTGGGAGGCTGAGGTGAGTGGATTGCCTGAGCCCATGGGTTCGAGACCCGCCTGGGCAGGTGAAACCTCATCTCTACAATAAATCAAAAAATCAGCCAGGCGTGGTAGCGTATGCCTGTAATTCTGGCTACTTGGATGGCTGAGGCGGAAGGATCGCCGGAGCCCAGTATGTCGAGGCTGCGGTGGCCGGGAGCGGCCACTGCACTCCAGTCTGGGTGACAGAGTGAGACTCCAACTCAAAAAAAAAAATACTATAAGAAAGGGATTGGCAGTAGTGGGAAACTGTCAGAGAGTGGGTGGGATTGGCAGTTGAGAGAAACTGCTAGGAGAGGGAGGGGCATACCTCATCAACAAGGGTACCTGCATAATCAATGTTTGTATACCTAACCCTGAATTGTATCCCACATCTTTATAATAAAAAAAACTACAATGAAACTGAACTGTCAAAAAAAAGAATTTGAGGTTTGCTAGGTTTCTGTCCTTCATTCATGGTTACTCTGCAGAATCTCTCGGCATGAGAGAAGGAAGAGAAATGATAAGTCTGTGTAAGAAGTGAGAAAATGGCTTTCAGGAAGGCAGAAGGCCAAAATGAACTAAAGCTCATAATAGAAGTCTGCCAAATGGTGTGAGGACGAAAGTGTGAGCTTCCCAGAAGCAGCTCAGAAACTGCAACATTCAGATTTGGGGAGTAGCATTAATAATTGTGAAGGGAAACAAGTATATTTCTTCTCCTTACACCTTTACTCTCATATCCTCTCCTAGCTACAATACCTATAGAAAAATCTCCATACTCTACCCCAGTGGAGAGAGTTGGTAATATTTGTCAGAACATAGAACTTTTATTGGGCCAGGTTATAGTAGTGACCTGGTTGGCTCTGCTTTACGGTTTCAAGAATTCTGATTATCTTTCTTTTTTGAACTCTTGCTTCCTCATGATAAATTTATCTAGGAATTACCTACTATTTGGATTTGTGGAAAGGTTATAGAAAGTTTGAGTAACACTGTCCAACTCCAGGGAGAACTTTGTATGGACTTGGACATTATTTCCTAATGCAGATTTTTTTGTAGAAAACCTTCAAGAGACAATGGAAGGTTGTAAGAATTTCAAAGTCCTAAGAATGCTTAAGAATGTCAAGGCTGTGTCAACACATATTTAGAAATGGCAGAATGACTTTGTATACATGTAAAGACAGCAACCCAATGAAGTAGATAGTAGAGACAATTATAAGTTGTTTCATATGGATTCTCATGTTTTAAGCCTACCTCTAGGCTCAGGCATCAGTCAAACTATTTAACAATACCCCATATCCCAATGTGGCTACTTTGCATGAGCTCTTTTCCTGTAGTGCCTCTCTTCCTAAGGAACTGCTGCTTCCCCCGCTGACAGAGAGTAAAGAAAACTTGGTAAGTAGTAGCAGTTTTTACTATCTTCCTCCAGCTGCCCTAGAGCCAGCAAGGTTCTGCTGAGCTTCCTACACAACCATATATTGGCATTGCCCTTAGCATCTGCCCTTGAGTCAGGCTGAGATGCAAGTGGAACCTGGGAAGAAAGGCAAAAATGTTTCTGCTGCAAGGACCAGAAGCTGGAGTTTACCTAGGGAAGAAGTCTTCTGAAGTAAAAGGTTTAGGTCAGGAGTGCATCACCTGAAATGAGAGGGGTGCAGAACACCATGAGCACTGGGCCATCTGCACTGAACGCTCCAGACAAACATCACAACACAGTTCCCTAGAAGTAAGGCCCAAGTATGCAATACTCAGAAAAAGTCCTCTTTAAAACAAAATGCTGGAATTCTCTAAGAGCTCTTGTTTCTTAGAGTTATCTAATTTGGCACCTGGCTTTGATAGGTAGGAAGGATCTATACATTGCAAATATCTGCATGTAATTCTGCATGTTAAACTGGCAAATTTTAACTGAACGACCAAGAGACAACTGGTATGTAAGTTCAATTTTCAAAGCTGGTGACCAAGAGTAGGTTTGCTAACTTAGATGATATATCAAAGAAAAAAATTTAAAATGAGCACATAGATAAATAGTTGGGAAAAGAAGATGGAAAAAATGTTTAAAGAGAATTTCTCTGGAGAAAGTTGTGCTGTAAGTTCTATCTCAAGGAAATGGATTTAGTGAAGAGGGCTGCCTCTCTTCTCACCCCAAGTCTAGTGAGAGGGCATTCAAAGGAAACACTTGGGGAGTTTGAGATATACTCCCTGAGTTAGAAGTGTGCATTGGGATGACTGATCCAAGTCTGAGGAATCTTGGTTTAAGCAGCTTGTGTCAGCAGAGTAGAAGGTTGTGTCAAAGCAACCTGCAGATGTCCAGCCAAGATGTTGCTATTGGTTTCCTAGAGCTGCTGTAAAAAATTAAAGCACACACTGGGTTGCTCAAAGCAGGCATCTTCCACCTCTAGACCACAGACCAGTATTGGTCCATGACTTGCTAGGAATCAGACACACAGCAGGAGATGAGTGGTAAGTGAAGTTTCATCTGTCTTTAAAGACACTTCCCATCGCTCACATTACACTTGAGCTCCGCCTTCTATCAGATCAGCAGCGACATTAGATTCTCATAGAAGCACAAGTCCTATTGAGAACTACACATGTGAAGGATCTAGGTTGCATGCTCCTTATGAGAATCTAATGCCTGATGATCTGAGGTGGTGATGCTACTGGGGAGCAGTTGCAAATACAGATTGACATTAGCAGTGAGGTTTAGCTGTACAGCGACCACAATAAATCAGATGCTTGCAGACTCATAGCAAAACCCTATCAGTGAGTAGCAAGTGAGTCGATGTACTTCAATTGTGCTGTTGCATCTGGTGGCAGGCTTCAAGTCAGAATCCAACACTTATTTCAGTCTGTACATGGCCCACCTATAATTTTACTTACCCCTTCTGTCTGTGCCTCTTTCCCACAATTTTAGTAAGGCCCAAGCTAACCCTAGCCAAAATGAGTAAAAACCAAACGTCACAGGAGAACTTCTTTGAAGAGGGGGGATGATGAGACAGCAGAAGATTCTAAGACTGCCAACAAAAAGATAGCCGTATTTTAAAAAAAATACCAAGAGTCCTACATAATTACGGGTTCATTGCAACAGGTGATTTCACATTCTCCAAGCCCACTTTGTATAATTCGCAGTGACCCCACTATCCAACAAACCCATGAAACCTTCAAAACTGCATTGCCACATGGAGATCCAGCACCCTGCATTAAATGACAAGCCTTTGGAGTTTCTCAAAAGAAAAAAAAATGTGAACATGAAGGACAGAAGCAATTATTGAAGGTCATCACTTCTCATCAAATGTGTCTGCACTGAGAGTGTCATTCTTAGTGGACAACAGCATTGCTAAAGCCAAGAAGCCCTTTACTGTTGGCGAAGAGTTGACCCTGCCTACTGCTAAGGACATTTGTCGTGAACTTTTAGGAGAGGCTTCCGTTCAAAAGGTGGCACATGTTACTTTTTCAGCTGGTGCCATAACTAGACGAATTGATGAAATAGCAGAGGAGTTTCCGGCCCGGAGCCCTCTCCTCGCATGGGCCCCGCCGGGCCGTCCCGTCGCGCCCCCCACCCTCGATCTCAAGCCACCGTGGAGCTC
>NW_007042289.1:0-1533 GCF_000164805.1 Carlito syrichta
GGGACTACCATATGCTACCATACCTGGCTAATTTTTTTTTTTTTTTTAATAAATACAATGTCTCACTATGTTGATTAGACTGGTCTCAAACTCCTGGTCTCAAGCAGTCCTCTCACCTCGGACTCTCAAAGTGCCGGGATTACAGGCATGAGCCACCGTGCTCGGCCAACATATTTTTAAATGGTGATATTTCTATGTCAAGAGTAAAAGTTTAGTTTTTTTCAGGTCCATTCTAGAGACTTGTCATAATTTACAAAAGATCTCAAAGGTATGCCTAGTAAAATGTCAAAATGCTTATGGTTTGAACGTCTCTGGATTATAATATCCCAAAATAACTTAGATAAAGTAGACATACATAATGATATGGAGTGAGTTAAGAAAAGTGATACATAATTTTCAATAAGAATATATACTCTATGTGTGGTAGAGTTAAAGAGCATATAAATTTGGGCTTATAAAGTAATGACCACCTAGTATCATTAATATAATAAAAAGGATCTTCAAGTACTAGACTTTTTTGGCCAATGAAATTGAGGATCAGAGGGACTAAATGATTTACCTAAAGTCTTAAAGGTAGATCTTGACAGAACTGTGGACAGAATTTTGGAGGTCTGTACCCATTCCACTACACCGTCATATTTATCAGGGTATGCAGTCCAATCTCCCAAGTCACCAGCTTCTGTTAGAGATTGTCAGAAGGATATCATCAGAAAGTTCTTATAAGTACCACAGTCTTTTCTCACCTTTGTTCATAAGCATGGGGGAGACCTTCTCTGATGTGGTAGTATAAATTTGGTAATCCTGTTATAATCATTCATAGCATCCTATATATTTTTGATAATATTTATCACAGTTTGTAAATGTTTATTTGTGTGATTATTTCTTTAACATTTTTCTCTCCTTACTAAATTGAGGTCAGGTCCAAGATCTAGTTTTTGTGCCTAACACAGTGCTTGGCTTATAATATTTCATAAATAATTCCTGAATGATGACCAAATTACCTTCATTCATACCCAAAGCCAACTGAAGGAAATGTTGAAGAAGAAGAAGAAGAAGAAGAAGAAGAAGAAGAAGAAGAAGAAGAAGTTTTTACGTTGTCTAATGTATTTATGGAACCAATTTTGGTGAAAGGTGGCATTTAAAGGACAATAGGTTCATACATTCAAGTAAATTAAAGATTTTTGGTATATGACCCTAACTTGTGTTCTTTTAAAAAAATACAGTAGGGCAGCAAAATTTTTCTAACCTGCTTAATAAAATATCTGCATAGAAGAAATCAAGTTATGTGCTCTATAAAGCTAAGTTCTGGCAATTAAGATTAAAATCAATCAACCTCATTCAATCTCAGACTCATTGGCACAGGAATTTAAAAGGACTGATGGAAAATAAAACTGCTGTATATTTGGTTCAACTTTCTCTACCTCATAATCAAAACATTATGGTCATTGACCTAGAAGTCCAGTATCTTGGGTTCTAGTTCTGTTTGTAATGTTTCAGCCTTTTTATGCCAGTTTCTTCATCAGTAAAGTGAAA
>NW_007042290.1:0-1109 GCF_000164805.1 Carlito syrichta
CATTCCATGAGGTCATTCAAGAAAACTTTCCTCATCTGGCCAGAGAGATGACTATACAAGTAGAAGAGATTCAAAGAACTTCTGCAAGACATCTTATGAGAAGACCAACCCTTAGACACATAATAATTCACCCACACAAAGTATTATAAAAGGGGGAAAAGTCAGACTACCTACCAGAGAAGACCAATCAGAATTGCTGCAGACTTATCTGCAGAAATACTGCAGGCCAGAAGGGATTGGACCCAAATATTTAATAGTCTCAAAGAAAAACAATTTCATCCTAGAGTTTCCTACCCAGCCAAGTTAAGCTTCATTAGTGATGGGAAATTAAAGTCCTTCCCAAACATCCAATCTCTAAGATAATATACTGCTTTCAGACCAGCTCTATAGAAGACACTTTAAAAGGTACTGTGCACAGAAGAAAAAAGAAACAAAAACAACCTTCACAAGATCACAAACAAGCACAGAAGCAGCAGAATACACAGCAAACCCGCAAAAATGAAAACACACACATATATTAACACAAAACCTAAAAGAGAACAAAACAGCCTTACAAGACCCTTATGACAGGGACAAATGCTCACATTTCAGTAATCAGTCTGAATGTGAATGAATTAAGTGCTCTACTGAAAAGACCTAGAATAGCAGACTGGATTTAAAAATGCACGACTCAATAATTTGCTCCCTTCAGGAAACACATCTCACCACAAAGGTCACCCACAGACTCAAAGTTACAGGATAGAAAACAAAATTTCAGGTGAACAGATCACAAAAGAAGGCAGGAATCATGATCTTAATATCAGACAAAACAACCTTTAAGCTAACAAAAATTTTAAAAGATATGAAAGGACACTACATAATGATAAAAGTTTCAATCTATGAATAGGAACTGTCCATCTAAATATATATGCACCTAACACAGGAGCATGAGCTTTTTTTTTTAGTTGGAGTCTCACTCTGTTGCCCAGACTGGAGTGCAGTGGCCGCTCCGGGCCACCACAGCCTCAACCTGCTGGGCTCCGGCGATCCTTCCACCTCAACCTTCCAAATAGCCGGAACTACAGGCACGCACTACCATGCCCGGCTAATTTTTTTATTTTATTGTAGAG
>NW_007042291.1:0-9550 GCF_000164805.1 Carlito syrichta
GAGCCCACGGGTTCGAGACCCGCCTGGGCAACTTGGCGAGACTTCATCTCTACAATAAAACAAAAAATCAGCTGGGGGTGGTAGCGTGCACCTGTAGTTCCAGCTACTTGGAAGGCTGAGGCGGAAGGATTGCCGGAGCCCAGCAGAGTGGGCGACAGAGTGAGACTCCAACTAAAAAAATTAAAATAAAATAAAAAAATAATAAACAAATAAATAAATAAATAAAATGTGTGTGTTGCAGAATTTTTCATATCAAATTACCTCACTGGACTGTGGATTGACTGGGAAGCTCATTGATGGCTATGATTAGGACGGTTGGGAATGCAATAAGGGGGTGTGCCTGTATTAGGGGTGAGGACTGAGGGTGGGTGACCTTGTTCAAGGAATATCCTGGTGGCAACTTCCTCTGTAGGGATTATGGATACGGCGGGAACTGTGTTTGAATCATTCAGTATTCTCAGGCCCAGGGACTCGGGGCCTACTATTTTTTTGTTGTTTGTTTATTATTATTATTATTTTGAGTTGGAGTCTCACTCTGTCACCCAGGCTGGAGTGTAGTGGCATGCTCATGGCTACTGCAGCCTTGACCTACTGGGCTCCGGCAATCCTTCCACCTTAACCTTCCAAGTAGCTGGAACTACAAGCCTGCACCACCATGCCCAGCTAACTTTTTGGTTTATCGTAGAGACAGGTCTTGCCCAGGCTGGTCTGGAACCCCTGGGCTCAGCCAATCCTCTCACTTTCACCTCCCAAAGTGCTGGGATTACAGATGTCTGCCACAGTACCTCGCTAGGACCTAGTCTTGAATAACCTAAACTCAGAAAGACAGAACAAGGAAACAGGTTCCTGGAATGACTGAGATTACTCCCGGCATAATTACTGTGCTGACATAAAGCTACTTCAAGGTGGCGATTTCTTAGGGACGGTCAGGAAAAAAAAAGACAGCAGCTGTGTGTTTAGTCATTTTTTATTTTATTATATTTGTAAATTTGCATTTTCTAAATGTGCTTGCTTTTATTTTACTTTTGAATTGAGTGTTGATTTTAGTTTAGATTTGTTTTCATAGATAACTATTTTATTTTATTTATTTATTTTTTGAGTAGGAGTCTCACCCAGGCTGGAGTGCAATGGCACGCTCATGGCCACTGCAGCCTCGATCTTCTGGGCTCAGGCGATCCTTCCGCCTCAGTCTTCCAAGTCGCTGGAACTACAGGCATGTGCCACCATGCTCGGCTAATCTTTTGATTTATTGTAGAGATGAGAGGTCTCACCAAGTTGCCCAGGCTGGTCTCGAATCTGTGGGCTCGGGCAATCCTCTCACCTTGGCCTCCCAAAGTGCTGGGATTATAGGCATGAGCCACGGCACCTGGCCAGCTATCTATTTTAAATGTCCAATCTGCCAGAATTACAGTGAAGAAAAAAAAGATAAAAGAATGGAAAGCCAACTGTGTTCAAATATAATAGAGACAGCATTTGCAGAACTTCAGGAAATTCCTAAAGCCATATGATGCTGACTGGTTAGCACAGTTGTGAGATAAACCTTTTAGGTCAGAGGAAAAAATGGAAGAAAATCTGCCCACAAATTCTTTGATACACCTCTGTTTGGTAAAGCCTAATGTCCTTCCCTTGAGTGTGGGCCATGCTTAGTAAATTGCTTTTGTTTTTTGAGTCCGAGGCTCACTGTGTTGCCCAGGCTAGAGTACAGTGGCACACTCACAGCTATGGCAGTCTTAACCTGCTGTGCTCAGGCAATCCTTCCGCCTCTGCCTGGAACCACAGGCATGTGCCACAACAACCAGCTAATTTTTTATTTATTGTACAGACGAGGTCTTGCCAAGTTGCCCAGACTGGTCTCAAACCCCAGGGCTCAGGCAATCCTCTCACCTCTGCCTCCCAAAGTACCTGTCTCCTTAACTCCAACCTGTTAACTACTGTTATTTACATAATTACACCTTTTATTTTTCACTTCTGAAAACTTTTGAAAAAGATGAAAGCTTGATTGTCAACATTAAATATGATAGATATTTTAAAGTTTCTTACATGAATAATTATATTTAATGCTTGTCAACAGTTTTCCTTTGTATTTATTTATTTTTATTTATCTATTTTTTTGAGTTGGAGTCTCACTCTGTCGCCCAGGCTGGAGCGCAGTGGCACACTCCTGGCCACCGCAGCCTCGACCTGCTGGGCTCAGGTGATCCTTCCGCCTCAGCCTTCCAAGTAGCTGGAACTACTGGTATGTGCCACCATGCCTGGCTAAGTTTTTTGATTTATTGTAGAGATGAGGTCTCGCCAAGTTGCCCCGGTGGGTCTCGAACCCGCGGGCTCAGGCAATTCACTCACCTCGGTCTCCCAAAGCGCGGGATTACAGGCTGAGCCGAGTCCGGCCTCCTTTGTATTTAAGAAGATCAATTACTGACTCCAAAATAAATACATAGTGGAAATGTATATCTATATACCTGACCTCCATTCCTAGTGCATGTATTCTTTATTTTAAAATTTTTTCCCTTTTTTTTTTCTTTTCTTTTGAGTTGGAGTCTCACTTTTGTCGCCCAGGCTGGAGTGCGGTGGCACTCTCACGGCCACCGCAGCCTTGACCTGCTGGGCTCAGGTGATCCTTCCACCTCAGCCTTTCAAGTAGCTGGAACTACAGGCATGCATCACCCTGCCCAGCTAATTTTTTGATTCCTTGTAGAGACGAGGTCTTGCCAAATTGCCCAGGCTGGTCTCAAACCCCTGGGCTCAGGCAATCCTCTCAAAGTGCTGACATTATAGATATGAGCCACCATGTCCAGCTATTCTTTATTTTTGAACAACATAACAATGTGAATAGGATATGATTTTTCTTGTGAGTAGTCTAGGAATTGGGGCCATAGCATAATTATGTTTGTGTACATATGTACATCTGGAGAAACATATTTCTCAACACATGCAAGTTTTAAGGTGAAAAGTATTGCTTAAAACTTACTCACAGAATATGGGATGCAGGGACGGACGCAGTGGCTCAAGCCTGTAATTCCACCACTTTGGGAGGCCGAGGTGAGGGAATTGCCTGGGCAACTTGGTGAGACCTTATCTCTACAATAAAAAAAAAAAAATTAAGCCGGGCTCGGTGGCTCAGCCTGCAATCCCAGCACTTTGGGAGGTTGAGGTGAGTGGATTGCCTGAGCCCGCAGGTTCAAGACCCGCCTGGGCAACTTGGCGAGACCTCATCTCTACAAAATAAAAAAAAATCAAAAAAATTAGCCGGGCGTGGTAGCGCTTGCCTGTAGTTCCAGCTACTTGGAAGGGTTAGGTGGAAGGATCTGGAAGGATTGCCAGAGCCCAGCAGGTCAATGCTGGGGTGGTTGAGAGTGTGCCACTGCATTCCAGCCTGGGCGACAGAGCGAGACTCCGACTTAAAAATAAAAGAATAAAAAATAAAAAAAGAATATGGGATGCATAGCTTGTGAGAGAACTTATCTATGCAAAGGAGGGCTTGCCTTATGTCTTCCTTGTTACCTGTCAAGAAAAAGAAAAAAAAAACACAAAGGAAAGAAAAGAAGGACAAAAGCTAAACCGAGACAAAAAATAATAGACTGAGAAAAGTAAATAGCTTATTTTTTCCAGCTTGGTAATACAGTCCTTTTATCACAGAACCATTTTAGTAAAGAAAATTCCCAAAGTAAAGAATGAAAACAAGACCCAGGAAACAATGTAATAAAAGCAACAGAAAACTGCTTCTAAATAAATATTTAGCCAGTTGTTTGGAATATAACGGGGTGAGTTCTAAGCAGGTGGAATTTTCGACTGCAATATTTGCAGTGTATTCCTCCTTTAAATTGTTTTCAAGCTACACTTTAAAAAGCCAGCTTACTAGGAGAGGGCTGAAGTCTTAGCTCTCAACAGTGTTCTTATTGGCTTAGTGCTATCGTGTAAGTCGTGTAAAAGTGTGTGTTTTTGTACAATTCAGATGGAAAGTATGACGGTGACTAATAAAAAGAACACAAACTGCGAGCTCCGTTCAAGTGTGGTAAGCATGGATGCTTACATACACATGACTGAGATATTCTCTGCCACCTTATTACTTATCTGAAGTTCAGGCTATCCCTTCTTGTTATTTTCTGGAGCCTTAAGAAACTTTTTTTTTTTAAGAGATGGATTTATTGGGAAGACAGAAAAGCTCCCACAGTGGGAGGGGACCCAAAGGGGTTGCCCAATACTGTCTACTTTTAAAACAGAGAAAGCAAATTGTAAAAAAAGTTGTTTTCTCACCTTCAGTTACAGCCTTTTCGTTCTACTTTTTAAAAATCAGATCCCGTCGGGCTCGGTGGCTCAGCCTGTCATCCCGCTCCTTTGGGAGGCTGAGGTGAGTGGATGGCCTGAGCCCGCGGGTTCGAGACCCGCCTGGGCAGCGAGACCTCATCTCTACAATAAAGCAAAAAATCAGCCGGGCGTGATAGCGCATGCCTGTAATTCCGGCTACTGGGAAGGCGGAGGCGGAAGGATCGCCGGAGCCCAGCAGGTCGAGGCAGTGGTGGCCGGGAGCGGCCACTGCACTCCAGTCTGGGCGACAGAGTGAGACTCCAACTCAAAAAAAAAATATATCAGATCCCGACCAGGCATGGTGGCTCATGCCTATAATCCCAACACTTTGGGAGGCCGAAGTGAGAGGATTGCCTGAGCCCAGGGGTTCGAGACCAGCCTGGGCAACTTGGTGAGAGATCTCATGTCTACAATAAATCAAAAAATTAGCCAAGCGTAATGGCACGCGCCTATAGTTCCAGCTACTTGGAAGGCTGAGGCTGAAGGATCGCCGGAGCCCAGCAGGTCGAGCCCAAGGCTGCGGTGGGCATGAGCGTGACACTGCGCTCCAGCCTGAGCAACAGAGTGAGACCCCACTCAAAAAAAAAAAATAGAAAAAGAAAAAGAAAAATCAGATCCCTTCCTCTAATCTTTAAACTATTGGGAGTTGGAGAATAAACATCGTCTCTTCTGTTCCTCATTCACGTTTCTCCACCCTTTTTCCAATTCGTTTTCTTTTTTTTTTTGAGTCGGAGTCTCACTCTGTCGCCCAGACTGGAGGGCAGCGGCCGCTCCCGGCCACCGCAGCCTCGACCTGCTGGGCTCCGGCCATCCTTCCGCCTCAGCCTTCCAAGAAGCCGGAATTACAGGCGCGCGCTACCACGCCCGGCTGATTTTTTGATTTATTGTAGAGATGAGGTCTCGCTGCCCAGGTGGGTCTCAAACCCGTGGGCTCAGGCAGTCCACTCACCTCAGCCTCCCAAAGGCGCGGGATTACAGGCTGAGCCACCGAGCCCGGCTCTAATTAGTTTTCTATTTTTCTTTACCTTTTACTAATTCTTTTGACTGTTGACAAAAGGAAACTTGACTAGCCCTGCCTCCAACCTACAAACCTAGACTTTTTACTTCCCACTGCAAAATTATCATTCGCTTTGACATTATCTGAAGTCCAAGTAAATTGTTTAATTCTGTTGCTAGTGGCCTGTGAGTTGACAAGGTACTGCACATGACCCTTTGTACTGGAGGAAGTATCCTTTGATGTCAATAAGGCTTTTCAGTGTATCAAGTTTACCAGCCAATTGGTAAACATGTAAAGGAAGAGATATGAACATGGGAAGTCACTTGGTCATTATTTCTTTTTCATTTCCTTTATAATCTTACAGAAAAGTCTATAATCCTGTATTTATTATAAGACTATAACCATGTAAACTACTTTGAAGTTATGACTTCAAAAAGTTTTCAACATCATGAAGTCTAACGGGGAGAGATTTACTTTATTATAAGTCCTAGTTAAACAGCAAAGACTACGATAATTTTTAAAGTTTCTAAACAAAATTATCCAAACATCTGAAAGCTATTAAAGAACTAAGGAAGTTATGCCACGATTACATTTAGAAAGGCATTTTTATTATAAATTCCTCATAAAGTCCATCAGCGGAAAAACAAAGCTAAGTTGCCATTTTACTCAAATTTCTCATATTAATTAGGCATATTGTTTTTTTGTTTTTTGTTTTTTGTTTTTTTGAGTTGGAGTCTCACTCTGTCACCCACGCTGGAGTGCAATGGCCGCTCCCGGCCACTGCAGCCTCGACCTGCTGGGCTCCGGCGATCCTTCCACCTCAGCCTTTCAAGTAGCAGGAACTACAGGCGTGTGCTACCACGCCCGGCTCATTTTGATTTATTGTAGAGATGAGGTCTCGCCAAGTTGCCCAGGCGGGTCTCGAACCCGCGGGCTCAGGCAATCCACTCACCTTAGCATCCCAAAGGCGTGGGATTACAGGCTGAGCCACCGAGCCCGGCTAATTAGGCATATTGTGATTGCAATATAAAATTACTCTTTGGAAGAACGGTGGTTTAGCGCGGACCTGGGTAAGCAAGGTGCATAACTAAGATTATGAGATATATAAATGCTGATTTAAATTAAAATACAGGATATTATTGACATATATTTTGATGCTTATTAAACATATTCAGATATTGTAGAATTAGAGGTCAGACAAAACTAGCTTTAAATTTCAGCTCTACCATTACTAGTTGCAGAAACTTGGCATGATTCATCAACTCTGAGATGTCCTTCCAACACAAGATAATTCAGTGAGGTCACAACGGCAGTGTCTAGCCCACCGCCTGTCTCTGAGTATGTGCTTAATGAATGATTCCTCCCTTCTTTTCCTTCTCTTCCATTTTGCTTCTTTCTCCCTTTCACCGTTAGCATCAATATGTGACATCAGCTTTTCACTTCAGGGTCCGAGAGGATGTCACATACAAGTTTTTAAAAACTTCCCAGACACGTCATATTTTCCCATTGTTAGCAACAGTTTAAAACACTTGAAATCCTCAAGAGGCTTATGTGTTTATTTCAGAGACAGAAGTGTGGGGAAAAAGCTGTGAAGTATATTTTGTTTGGCCGTAGGTCATAGCTGAAGGAAGAAAATCCTTCTCTATGGAGCCGTACTCTGAGTTGTACAATACATTAGATGTATAATATTTGCTCATTTCCCCCCCGAGTATATTAATATATTTAAATCTCATTCATATGTGCAATTTATTAGAAATTGCATCTTTGTCACTCTTACATTTGAGATAAAAATTCAGATGTCAACTTAAAACTATATAAAAAGGTGCCTAATTTTTTGAAATTATGGTGTCAAATAAGTTGATGATATTTTATGGATGTTATAAAACAAAGCTTCAAGTTTAATAGTCTGTAATAATTTTAAAACAAAAATATATGCTTTGAATGATAGAACTCTTGAGTACTTTAAGGGACCATAACCCCTTCAACTAAACAAGGAGAAAATCAAGATATGGTAACTAGCCCATATTCCAAGATAAGAGTAGACCCCAACGATTTCTCCTAATTTGTCAGAACACCAACTATTATGCCCTTATACAAGGTCTATAAAATTGGCATTGACATTCTACAAACTTTGTTTACATAAAGGAGCATGAATGTGTTATAAAATGCATAAAGCACCCATAAATACAACTTTGCTGTGTCATAACCTTAACCAATAATGATGCATTTATAATGAACATTAATTGAGAATTTAATTCATAATATTGGCTCATTTTTATCTTCCTACTTCTCAGGTCTGCCTAACTCTAAAGCTCATGTTTCTTTTGCTAAAAAAAATGCTGCCACTTGCTTTTATACACGTGCCCGAGGTACAAACAATTTTGTACAGTGTTCGTGGCAAAGGGCACATTGTGTTTTAAGTCACTGACTTAGAAATAAACGCAGAAGGCCAGGATGGATGGGGTGGGGGAGTGTTTAAAAACAAAAGCTGAAGAAAGGGGAGGACCTGAGGCGTATAAATAGATCAAGAGCAGTGTTGCCAGAGAGATTGTTCACTGAATCCCTGAACTGTGGAAAAGACATGAAAACAAGAGCTGAGAATCAGAGCAAGGCCTGGGCTCGGGACACACAACACACAAGGCGAACTGGATCAGTTTAGGCTGAGCTGAAAAAGGAGGGTGCACGGAAAGGAGGTTGCAAATATATCAAAGAACAGGGCTTCAGTCACAGTGAAGCTGGGTGACTCATGATTCTAAACCTTCAGAATACTGTGGAGCCATATTGACACTCATGGTGGGAAGGTAAAAGGAAGCAAAATGGAAGAGAAGGAACTCAAGGAAGGAAACAGTTATGGGGCATTTGTCCAAGATTAGGGACAGCTTGTCTTTTCCTTTTATTCGACTCTACCCTCACTGGTCTTCTTGATCTTCCTGAAACACTCATTCACAACTACCTAGGGTAGATTCTTTGCATTTGCTAAACTCTGCCTGGAATATTCTTCCTTCAGATGTAGCAAGGCTTGTTCTCTCTCTCCTCCTTCAGATGTTTATTCAAATGTTGCCTTTTCAGAGA
Source organism: Carlito syrichta (assembly GCF_000164805.1). Classification (NCBI taxonomy): domain Eukaryota; kingdom Metazoa; phylum Chordata; class Mammalia; order Primates; family Tarsiidae; genus Carlito; species Carlito syrichta. Next base: position 8,375 of record NW_007042291.1, read on the forward strand.
AGCCTTCCCTCAATACTCTAATATTGCACAACCATTTTCTCCTTCTTTTTCTTCCCTCCCCCACCCCATGTCTCTGCTTTATTATTTTTTTATTAGATCTTACCACCACTTAGCATCCTATATATGTTAGTTGTTTATCTTTTTTTTTTTTGAGTAGGAGTCTCTGTTGCCCAGGCAGTGGCATGCTCACGGCCACCACAGTCTCAAGCTGTGGTGATCAGGCGATTTTTCCACCTCAGCCTTCTTGGTAGCTGGAACTACAGGCAGGTGTCGCCATATCCGGCTAAATTTTTGATTTACTGTAGAGACGAGGTCTTGTCAAGTTGCCCAGGCTGGTCTCAAACCCATAGGTTCAGGCAATTCTCTCACCGCGGCCTCCCAAAGTGCTGGGATTACAGATGTGAATCACCGAACTCAGCTAATTACTGAAATTTTAACTTGGTCATCTCCTATCCAACCTATTTTTGCCAGTGAATCTTAGGATTGTGGCACACGAATTTTGTATCCTTTAGGCCATTTAACCTCTCACAGTCTAGCTTCTTCCATTTAACATGGTTAATAATAAACTTTTTAATAGGATCACCGTAATAAATGAGGAGTAGTCTTAGAGTTCTTTTTTTTTCTTTTTTGAGTTGGAGTCTCACTCTGTTACCCAGGTTGGAGTGCAGTGACATGCTCATGGCCACCGCAGCCTCAACCTGCTGGGCTCAGGCAATCCTTCCACATCAGCCTTCCAAGGAGCCAGAACTGTAGGTGCTTGCTACCACGCCTGGTGTCTTAGAGTTCTAACAAGTACATACATGTATTATTTCACATCATACTCTACTGTTTTTTTTTTAGTTGACGTGTCACTCTGCTTCAAGAGTACAGTGGCACGCTCATGGCCACTGCAGCCTCAACCTGCTGGGCTCAGGTGATCCTTCCTCCTCAGTCTGCCAAGTAGCTGGAACTACAGGCACGCGCCATCACGTCCAGCTAATTTTTTTGATTTATTGTAGAGACCAGGTCTTGCCAAGTTGCCCAGGCTGGTCTCAGCCCCTGGACTCAGGCAATCCTCTTGTCTTAGCCTCCCAAGGTGCTAGGATTACAGGTGTAAGTCACCTTGCCTGGCTTGTTTATTTTTTAACTGTCCCTACTAGAATAAGAGTTCCACAAAAGTGGCGATTCTTTTTTTTT
>NW_007042291.1:9730-10869 GCF_000164805.1 Carlito syrichta
ACTCACCTCAGCCTCCCAAAGGCGCGGGATTACAGGCTGAGCCACTGAGCCCAGCTAGTGGTGATTCTTATCTGTTCTATAGCCTGTAAAACCGTGCATGGTATATAGCAGTTGTTTGATCACTTAGTCAATAAGCAAATGAATACATGTTGAATCAACAAATAAATGATCGAGAAGTCATTGTGTAGCTCAACCATGTATCTTTCTCTATCTAAACCTATAGGACACATTTCTTCAGACAAAATTACTTCTTGGGGAAAACTCACTCTGATGTTCAACTCTGGCCAATAGAAAAACACCTTCCCGGACAGGCTCAGTGGCTCAGCCTATAATCCCGCGCTTTGGGAGGCCGAGGTGAGTGAATTGCCTGAGCCCACAGGTTCGAGACCTGCCTGGGCAACTTGGCGAGACCTCATCTCTACAATAAATCAAAAAATTAGCTGGGTATAGTAGCGCGCACCTGTAGTTCCAGCTACTTGGAAGGCTGAGGTGGAAGGATCGCCGGAGCCCAGGAGGTTGAGGCTGTGGTGGCCGGAAGCAGCCACTGTACTCCGGTCTGGGTGACAGAGTGAGACTCCAACTCAAAAACAAAAAAACAAAAAAACACCATCCCAAAAAGTAACCCCCGCTAGCTATCAGGGTGAAGATTCCCCAAGGCCCTAAGGAAATGGGGAAGGAAAGGAAAGCCCTAGAAGTCCTCAGTCAAGTCAGAAGGCAGAAAGGAAAAGCAGTCTCTCTTTTTTTCTCTGTTAATGATTATCACTCAGTTTTATTATTATCATTATTATTATTATTGTTAAAGATGTGGGGTACAATTCAGGGTTAGGTATACAAACGTTGATTATGCAGGTGCCCTTGTTGATGAGGTGTGCCCCTCCCTCTCCTGGCAGTTTCCCTCAATTCCACCACGCTTCCCTGACAGTTTCCCACAACTGCCAGTCGCTTTCTTATAGAATTATAATTGTTCAAGTTTCGCTTATGAGTGAGAACATACAGCACTTTGTTCTTTGTTTCTGTGGTAGATCACTGATGGACTCCAGATCCATCCAAGTTGCTGCGAAGTCCATATGTTTGTCCTTTATGGCTGTGTAATATTCCATTGTGTATATGTACCACATTTTTTTTTTTTTTTGAGTTGG
>NW_007042291.1:10889-25776 GCF_000164805.1 Carlito syrichta
TCAGCCTTCCAAGTAGCTGGAACTACAGGCGTGCGCTACCACGCCTGGCTAGTTTTTGATTTATTGTAGAGATGAGGTTTCGCCAAGTTGCCCTGGCGGATCTCGAACCCGCGGGCTCAGGCAATCCACTCACTTCAGCCTCCCAAAGCGCAAGATTACAGGCTGAGCCACCGAGCCTGGCTTGTACCACATTTTTTAAATCCAATCCAGCTTCGATGGGCAACATGGTTGGTTCCATGCTTTTGCTATTGTGAATAGAGTTGCAACAAACATGTGTGCAGGTATTTTTTTGGTAGGCTAATTTGAGTTCCTCTGGGTATATTCCCAACAGGGGGATTGCTGGGTCATATGGAAGGTCAATTTCTAGTTCTTTCAGAAATCGCCACACTGTCTTCCAAAGAGGTCGCACTAGTTTGCATTCCCACCAGCAGTGTAGAAGCATTCCTTTTTCTCCGCATCCTTGCCAGCATCTGTTGTTGTTTGTTTTATTAATGGTGGCCATTCTTACTGGGGTTAGGTGGTATCTCAATGTGGTTTTGATTTGCATTTCTCTGATGATGACTGAGACTGAGCACTCTCATGTATCTGTTGGCTCCTCATATATCTTCTTTTGGGGAGTGTCTATTCATGTCTTTTGTCCACTTTTTAAAGGGGTTGCTTCTTTGGAAAAGCAGTTTCTTAACACACACACACACACACACACACACACACACACACACACACACGTTAGAAACCCAAATTGGGGATTAGGAGACCCCTGATGTGGCTCAACCAAGCATCAGGGATCAGCAAATTCTTTTCTGAATAAAGAGAGAATGTCAATCACAAAAGCTTCTTTACTTGGAAGCAAGTGTCCTTCATGTGGAAGAGAGTTGTGGAAGGGAATTTCATCACAGGAAAACAGAAGGACTCCGGGACATTCTGTAACAGTCTTTATAAACCTGGAAGTTTTAGACAATTTGTCTCTTCTCTTTATTCATTCCTTCAACTCTTAAATGTTTATATAGCAGGAACTCTCGTCTTCAGGAGAGTTTGGTAAACAGCTTGCAGGAGAGCTCCCCAGTGTCCCTGGGAGTAAGAAGAGCAGAAACATTTACATATACTCCAAAGCCTTATACTGCTGAGCTGTAACTGAAAAGTGGTTTGCAAAGAAAACGTTAAAACGAGAAGTTACCCTTTTCTTCATTACATTCATTATAATTTCTGAGAATATGTTACCATGGAAAAAGGCTTCGTGTGAGAGAGGCAGAGAAGTACACAGAGAAATGAAGGTACAAGAAAGAGATTAATCAGGTTAACAGCGAGCAAAGAAAGAGAGGTATTATCCAGATCTGAAAGGAGAAGAATTTTGCATAAGTTGACAGTCAGGCAGGAAAAAGGAAACTGGTGATGGTTAATCTACAGGAAGGTCTTTTGACCTAGAATTATCTTACAACGTGCACTTTTTACTGCCACTAAAAGAACTAATTATGTGGTTTTCCTCGGTCTGAACAAATCCTTTTTTATACTGCTCTTTATGGCAGACTATAGCATGAGTCAGAAATTCCAAGAGCATGGTAATCTCCATCCTCTATAGCACCTGCTCCAACATTATGCTAATCATTGGTCGATGATCTTTAAAGCTGAGGGTTGCATACTCTCTACTGTTAAAAATCCAGGGTTAGCCGGGCTCAGTGGCTCAGCCTGTAATCCCGCACCTTTGGGAGGTTGAGTTGAGTGGATTGACTGAGCCCATGGGTTCGAGACCCGCCTGGGCAGTGAGACCTCATCTCTACAATAAATAAGAAAATCAGCTAGGCATGGTAGTGCATGCCTGTAATTCCGGCTACTCGGAAGGCTGAGGCGGGAGGATCGCCGGAGGCCAGCAGGTCGAGGCCGGGGTGGCCGGGAGCGGCCACTGCACTCCAGTCTGGGCGACAGAGTGAGACTCCAACTCAAAAAAAAAAAAAAATCCAGGGTTATGGCTGGGCGAGGTGACTCGGCCTGTCATCCCAGCGCTTTGGGAGGCCAAAGCAAAAGGATTGCCTGAGCCTGGGGGTTCGAGACCAGCCTGGGCAACTTGGTGAGACCTCGTCTCTACAATAAATCACAAAAACTAGCCGGGTGTGGTAGCACGTGCCTGTAGTTCCAGCTACTTGGAAGCTGAGGTGGAAGGATCGCCAAAGACCAGCAGGTTGAGGCTGTGGTTGCTGTGAGCATGCCACTGCACTCCAGACTGGGCAACAAAGTGAGTCTCTGACTCAAAATAATAATAATAATAATAATTTGGGGTTCTCACAATGTTGTGCAACTATCACTGCGATGCATTTCCAGAACACCCTTAACAGAAACCCCATACTCATTAAACACCAACTGTCCCTTCTCCCACCCACTCTGCATTACCCATCAGCTCTAGTAACCTCTAATCTACTTTCTGTTTCTATGAGTTTATCTATTCTAGGTACCTCATATACAAGTAAGTGGAATCATACAATATTTTTCCTTTGTGTCTGGCTTATTTCAGTTAGCATAATGTCAGGGTTCATCCACGTTGTAGATGTTTCAAACTTTTCTTTTCTTTTTTTTGAGTCAGAGTCTCACTTTGTCGCTCAGTCTCGATCTGCTGAGCTCATGCCTTCCTTCTGCTTCAGCCTTCCAAGTGGCTGGAACTACAGGCATGCGCCACCACACCCAGCTAATTTTTTTGATTTATTGTAGAGATGAGGTCTCGCCAGTTTGGCCAGGCGGATCTCGAACCCACAGGCTCAGGCAATTCACTCACCTTGGCTTCCCAAAGCGCGAGATTATAGGCTAAGCTACCGAGTCCGGCAATGTTTTGTTTTAAAATGTTGCTTTTGACTAGGCTTGGTGGCTCAGCCTGTAATCCTAGCACTTTGGGAGGCTGAGTGGATTGCCTGAGCCTGCAGGTTCAAGACCAGCCCAGGGAACTTGGAGAGACCTCATCTCTACAATAAATTTTAAAAAAATTAGCTGGGCATGATAGCACGTGCCTGTATTTCTGACTTCTTGGAAGACTAGGGTGTAAGGATTGCTGGAGTCCAGCAGGTCAACGCTGGGGTGGCTGTAGCATGCCACTGCACTCCAGTCTGGGCAATGGAGTGAGACTCCAACTCAAAAAGAAAAAAAAACTTAAAAAAAAGAAATAAATAAAAAGTTGAATTCATTTTCTCCTGATTGACTCAAATAACTTTTAAAATTAACTGTTGCCTGGACTCTTGGTAAATTCAGCTTCAAATTAAACCTTTAGTTAGAATATTTAGTAAGTCATTTTCTTAAAAAGTCTGTTTATCGACTGCGTGTAGGGACTCACACCTGTAATTTCAGCACTTAGGGAGCACAAGGCAGGAGGATGGCTTGAACCTAGGAGTTTGAGATCAGTCTGGGCAACATAATGAAACCTCATCTCTATCAAAAGAAAGAGAGAGAAAAAGGGATAGGGAAGATGGAAGGAAGAAAGAAAGGGAGGGAGGGAGAGGAAGAAAGTCTGTTTATCACATAGGAAAACTCATAGTGTGCAGTGAGCAGTTTGCATAGGCCTACACAGGACAGCGCCCTGCACCTCTGGGGCTGCACATGAGAATTACAAATACTGAGGTTTCCATGCCTGCACCCGAACAACTAAATCAGACTTTGGATGTTGGCCCACGCATTGGTATTTTTCAAAACCTCCCAGCAAATTCTATTGTGTAGTGAGGATTGGGAACCTCTGACTCAGGGAAATCTGGTATCAGTCATCAGAGCCACGGGTCAAACCTGAGGTGGATTCTCACTGGAGCCCTCAGAGAATTCAGAGGGAATCTTAGGTGACAGCCCATATTATACAGATAATATTATTGTGGCTAATCTATAACTTTTTTTTTTGAATTGGAGTCTCACTTCATCGCCCAGGCTGGAGTGCAGTGGCATACTCACGGCCACCCCAGCGTTGACTTGCTGGGCTCCAGCGTTCCTTCTGCCTCAGCCTTTCAAGTAGCTGGAACTACAGGTGTGTGCTACCACGCTCGGCTAATGTTCGATTTATTGTAGAGATGAGGTCTTGCCAAGTTGCCCAAGCTGGTCTTGAACCCATGGGCTCAGGCAATCCACTTGCCTCGACCTCCCAAAGTGCTGATATTACAGGCTGAGCCACCAATCCCGGCTGCTAATCTATAATTAACCACAATAATATCACTCAGATTCCCCGAAGTTGTCACTAAAAGGATTAATTTCACCAATACCAGGCTTGCATCAGAGGACTAAAGAATGCACAGTGGCCCCCGAGGCTAGGTATTAGGACCCATAAAAAACAAGAGTGAATCTCCAAGGGAAACATGAATGTCTCACTCTGAGTCATGGGCTGAATGTTTGTGTACCCCACATATGGCAAAACTCTAACCCCCAATGGGATGGTATTTGGAAACAGGGCCTTAGCAAGGTAATCAGAGTTAGATGAGGTCATAAGGATGGGGCCCTGGTTTGAGGAGAATCGTGCCCTTATAAGAAGAGACACCAGGCTGGGTACAGTGGCTCATGCCTGTAATCCTAGCACTTTAGGAGGCTGAGGTGGGAGGATCACCAAGTAAGACCTTGTCTCTACGAAAAGGTAAAAATAGCCGGGTGGGGTGGTACAGGCCCGTAGTTCCAGCTACTCAGGAGGCTGATGTAGGAGGATCGCTTAAGCTCAGAAGTTGGAGGCTGTGGTGAGCTGTCATCGTGCCCCTGAACTCCAGCCTGGGTGATAGAGTGAGACCCTGACTTAGGAAAATGAAACAAAACAAAAAGAAGATACACCAGAGAACTTGCTCTCTCAGTACACACCCTGCAGAAAGGCCAAGTGAGGGCACAGCGAGAGGACAACTGTCTGGAAGCCAGAAAGAAAGACTCTACCAGGAACCAACCCTGCCAGACCTCGATCTGGGACACCCAGTCTCCATAACTGTAAGAATTCAAATTTCCAGCCCAGGCGTGGTGACTCAAGTCTGTAATCCCAACACTTTGGGAGGCTGAGGCGAGAGGATTGCCTGAGTCTGTGGGTTTGAGATCAGCCTGGGCAACTTGGTGAGACCTCGTCTCTACAATAAATCAAAAAATAAGCTGGGCGAGATAGTGCATGCCTATAGTTCCGGCTACTTGGAAGGCTGAGGTGGAAGGATCGCCGGAGCCCAGCAGGTCGAGGCTGTGGTGGCTGTGAGCATGCCACTGCACTCCAGCCTGGGCAGCAGAGTGAGACTCCAACTCAAAAATCAAAAAAGAATTTAAATTTCTTTTGCAAGATAGTCAAATACTCCATGTACATAGAGTGTGGAATAAGTGACACTGGAGTCTCTGAAGGGTGTGAGGGTGGGAGAGAGAGAAGGAGTGAGAACTTACTGACTGGGTGCACTTCACCTATGCAACAGATCCATGTAACAAATTACACTTGTACCCCTTAAATTTATACCAAAACATTTCTGTTATTTAAGCCAGACTCTGGTATTTTGTTATGGCCTTCTGGGCCTGTGATACAATAAGAAATAGGTGAGTGGATTGCCTAAGCCCGCGGGTTCGAGACCCGCCTGGGCAGCGAGATCTCATCTCTACAATAAATCAGAAAACCAGCCGGGCGTGGTAGCGCGTGCCTGTAATTCCGGCTACTTGGAAGGCTGAGACGGAAGGATCCCCGGAGCCCAGCGAGTCGAGGCTGCGGTGGCCGGGAGTGGCCACTGCACTCCAGTCTGGGCGACAGAGTGAGACTCCAACTAAAAACATGTTTTATATATATATATATATAATCTTTATCTCCAATTCCCGACACAGAACTTCTAAAAACCCTGGAATGTCCTGAGTATAATAAGGTGACCCTTGGTGGGTTCCTAGGTAGCCAGAGGAACCAGCTACATGATGAGAGGTTTGAATCTTTCAGGCCCATCCTTGAGTCTCCCGGGAGCAGAGGGGGACTGGAGATTGAGTTCGATCACCAATGGCCAGTGATCTAATGAATCACGCCTATGTAATGGAACTTCCATAAAAATCTCTAAGAGTCGGAGAGGTTCAGGGTTGGTGAACACATCTATGTGCCAGGAGGGCAGTACACCCCAACTCCATGGGGATGGAAACTCCTGTGCTCAGGACGCTTCCAGGTTTCTTCTTTGTATCTCTTCATCTGGCTGTTCATTTCTGTCCTTTACAATAAACCAGTGGGCAGGGTGTTGTGGCTCATGACTGTAATCCTAGCTCTTTGGGACATCAAAGTGGGAGGATTGCTTGAGCCCAGGGGTTTGAGACCACCTTGGGCAACACAGCAAGACGTTGTTTCTACAAAAAATGTTTTAAATGAGTTGGGCATGAGGATGCGTGCCTGTAGTCCCAGGTACTCGGGAGGCAGATTGCTTGAGCCTAGGAGTTTGAGGCTACAGTGCACTATGATCATGCCACTGCACTCCAATGTGGGTGACAGAGGGAGACCCTGTCTCTGAAATAAAAAGTGCACAAATAAAATAATAGGAAATAAGATATAATAAGAAAGTAGAAGCAGATCATCTCGGAGAGAACCGTGTGTCTTTGCTTCTTCCTTTTTTACCCTGTGACATGCAGGTCTGGGGAGTCCATAGGGAGGATGCTGGGCTACCCAGAAGCTGGGAGATGGCTTTATAGCTGCCGTGCACAGTTCTCACCATGAATTTATGACCTGCAGTATTAAACATGTCCTTTGTGGCTGTGAAACATGGAAAGGTATGGATAGCCAAGACTCCTATTGGAGATGGGATATATCCTCAGATTCTAGTGAAGGATGGAAACATGCACTATTAAGGTTCCATCTGGATGCTCCATCCACTCCCTGCAGAACAGGAATAATAAAATGCACATTTAAGTAGGGTGGCTGTTACTGCCCAGAATAACTCAGGAAGGTCGGAATAAAGAACAATGAGAAGAGACCTGGTCTCTAGGATCCTAAAAAAAGAGGAAATCAATGCGCTTTTGGGTGTTACAAAACATGGAAGATATCTGTGGCTGGAATTCTGCATAAAATGTTTGTTTTTCATTATTGGATTCAGATTATACTTTACAGACTTTTTGGTCAATAATATTACAGAACTGATGTTGTGTTGTCTGTTTGCCTTGCACGTGACACCAGTTTGTCCCAGCCACTTGGAAGGCTGAGAAGGGTGGAGCCTTTCTTTTTTTTTTTTTGAGTTGGAGTCTCACTGTCGCCCAGACTGGAATGCAGTGGCTGCTCCTGGCCACCACAGTCTCGAGTTGCTGGGCTCCGGCGATCCTTTGGCCTCAGCCTTCTGAGCAGCTGGAACTACAGGTGCCTGCTACCACGCCCGGCTAATTTTTTGATTTATTGTAGAGATGAGGTCTCGCCTGCCCAGGTGGGTCTCGAACCTGCAGGCTCAGGCAATCCACTCACCTCAGCCTCCCAAAGGCGCGGGATTACAGGCTGAGCCACCAAGCCCGCTTGGGTAGAGCCTTTCAGCCCAGAAGGTCAAGGCTGCAATGAGCTGTGATTATACCACTGCACCCCAGCATGGGCAACAAAGTGAAGCCCCCTAAGTGAAATAAAAATGTAGAAACTTAGCCTTACCCCAGATCTCCTGAATCAGAAGCTGCATTTTAACAAGACATTCAATTCATTGCTGTACACACTTAAACTTGATGAGGATCTTCTAACTCACTATGAGTTTTCCGTTTGATCAATACTACAATTATTCTATATGATGTAAATATAGCACTCAAAAATCTACATGCCTCTGCTGGTACCCACATTTTGTACTGTTTTGCTCACAAAAGTAAAGTATCTATCCTGGAAAAAAAAAGAAAGAAAGTAGAAGTAAAGTTTTTTCCTGAGTCCTGTAAGCCATTCTAGCAAATGATCAAACCCAAGGAGGGGGTCGAGGAAACCCCTGGTTAATAGCTAGTTGGTAAGAAGTACACATGAGCCGGGCCTGGTGGCTCAGTCTGTAATCCCATGCCTTGGGAGGCTGAGGTGAGTGGATTGCCTGAGCCCACGGGTTTGAGACCCGCCTGGGCAACTTGGCGAGACCTCATCTCCACAATAAATCAAAAAATTAGCCGGGCATGGTAGCGCACGCCTGTAGTTCCAGCTACTCGGAAGGCTGAGGCGGAAGGATTGCCAGAGCCCAGCAGGTGGAGGCTGTGGTGGCCGGGAGCGACCACTGCACTCCAGTCTGGGTGACAGAGTGAGACTTCAAGTCAAAAAAATAAGAAGTACACATGGAAAACAGATACTTACAACTGGAATCTGAAGTGAAGACGCTCTTATAGGACTGAGCCTTTAACTTGTTGTCTGACACTAACTCCAGTTAGAGCAGAAATCGAATTGAGTTGTGGGACACTCAGTTGGTATCTGCAGAGTTGGAGAAGAACTGGTTGTTGCTATGGAAGGAATCCACACATTTTGTGTCAAAAGCATTATGAGTAAAAACAGTTCAGAGTATTCCACTCACACTCAAAGCAGAGCCTGAGAAAACAGGAGAGAAAGCCAACGAAAGGATGCCATCTCGCCACAATCTTCCAAGGAGCCTCAGATTGTCCATTAAGAGAAGGAACAGGGGAGCGTGCAGGCCACCGGCTCCAATCCCAGCCAGCCAAGGGCTACTCTGTGGAGCACTGATTCCCTCACACTTCCAGAGTGCACTTGCTTGAATGCCAGGTAGGTCCCTGCAGATCTCTCCCCCTATGCTACCATGGAAATTCCAGGATAATAAATGAGAGTTAAAGTGTACAACTGAGGCAAGGGGCTGTACAGCGATAACTGCATGAAGCTGTTTGCTACAGCGGTAGCTAGAGTAAAAGATGGGCAAGAATGTGAGGCAAGGCTTAAGAGATGCTTAGAGTAGGGAATGTCCAGAGACTCCAGGCAGGGCTGTGAGTTCTGGCTCCCACAGAACTAGCTCCGGTCACAGCCTTCATTTGAAAATCCCTTCTCGCCAGGCTCGGTGGCTCAGAAAATCCCTTCTCCACTCAACTCACTAGGGTTTTATCTTATTAAGAGAGCTGATAAACCGGGCTCGGTGGCTCAGCCTGTAATCCTGCGCCTTGGGAGGCTGAGGTGAGTGGATCGCCTGAGCCCGTGGGTTCGAGACCCGCCTGGGCAGCGAGACCTCATCTCTACAATAAATCAAAAAATCAGCCGGGCGTGTTAGCGCGCGCCTGTAATTCTGGCTACTCGGAAGGCTGAGGCGGAAGGATGGCCGGAGCCCAGCAGGTCGAGGCTGCGGTGGCCGGGAGCAGCCACTGCACTCCAGTCTGGGCGACAGAGTGAGACTCCAACTCAAAAAAAAAAAAAAAAAGAAACAAAGCAAGTTAACTAGGCATGATGGTTCCCACCTATAATCCCAGCACTTCGGAAGCCTGAGGATTGCCTGAGCCCAGGAGTTCGAGATCAGCTTTGGCAACATAGTGAGAAGCTGCCTCTACAGAAAAAAAAAAGAGAGCTGATAGATTTTCTCATAATACACCATTTATCTCTTGTCTATTATACTATCGCCAAATGACATGTAGTTTTGAAAATACACGGTCAGTTATGTAAAACACACACATACAAAAATAGTAGCCATGTACGGAGAACTGTATGGGAAGCAATTAAACTTCCAGAAAACAAGGCACTGTGACAAATTTGAAGATATCTCTCTTTTGCATCTTTTAGCAGGCAGTCATTCGGAGTCCTTCACCAATGGCTGAAATAAGTCATCCAAGGAGAGCCTAATCTACTCTAACCAGAAATGGAAGCCACTTAACACTTTATCGTCATTCGGTCTCTTGGTATGAAATATTTTAAGTATTTACAGTTTCATTGTATACTTGTTTTGACATTTTATTATGTTACCTGCATGTTCTTCATGTTTTTCTACAACTGTATTTTCTTTCATAGATAATAATCTCTTAGATTAGGGATTAGCGAATTACGACCCACCGCCTGCTATTGTACGGCTTGCAAGATAAGAATTTTTTTTTACAAATTAAGTGGTTTCTAGAATGTCAAAAAAATAACATTTTATGGCACATGAAAATTTTATGAAATCAAATTTGCACCCATAAATCAAGTTTCATGGGAACATGGTCATTTTCGTCCACATATTATCTGTGTGGATAATATGTAGACCTTTACATATCATTTGTAGCTGCTCAGGGGAGAGTTAAGTCGTTGCAACAAAGACCAGATGGCCCTGCTAAGCCTAAAATATTCACAGTCTGCCCCTTTACAGAAAAAGTGTGCTGACCCCTGTGCTAGATGACAAAAGGATGCTTGTTTAGTTTCTTTTGTGTATTATCTAGCTTTAGGCTCCCAGGCACTTTAAGCTGCTTTCTAATGAAGATAATAATTAATATGTGTCACTAGCATTGACTTTGATTGGGCCACTCAAAATCTGAGCTAGGAAATGGTTTCACTAAAGTTGTTTTGTATTCGTTATAAATCTGGTACACCATGTGTCTATAATAAATGTTTGTCAGATAAATTAATTAGTGAATAACTGGCAAATCTGGTAGCATGTGACCTCAGCAAGATGCCAAGAAAAAGCATGCTTGTCCCTGCTTCATATTTGCACAGAGCTCGATGACACAAACTTCAAGAAGCATATTCATATCTAAGATTGCAAACTGTTTCACAATGAATTTATAAGATGTTAAAGCGGGGGGAACACCCTTTTATTAGAGACAGGATAAGAGAATAACAGAACTAGAAGGGAAACATTTCATGCAGTTGCTATGTTTCAGCAGGACTAGACTGGAATCATTCCCCAAAGATGTTTGCTCTTTAGTAATAATAATAATTATCCAGAGACACTTTACAACTTCCTGTGGTTAGATGTTTCAGTATATCACAACTAAACTCTTAAAAAGTTCTTCCTAGCCGGGCTCGGTGGCTCAGCCTGTAATCCCGTGCCTTTGGGAGGCTGAGGTGAGTGGATTGCCTGAGCCCGCGGGTTCGAGACCCGCCTGGGCAGCGAGACCTCATCTCTACAATAAATCAAAAAATCAGCCGGGCGTGGTAGCGCGCGCCTGTAATTCCGGCTACTCGGAAGGCTGAGGCGGAAGGATCGCCGGAGCCCAGCAGGTCGAGGCTGCGGTGGCCGGGAGCGGCCACTGCACTCCAGTCTGGGCGACTGAGTGAGTCTCCAACTCAAAAAAAAAAAAAAAAAAGTTCTTCCTGTTCTTCAGCTTAATTCTTTATGCAGTAGTATAGGCATATTTTTAATGTCATTCATTCAATAACTTTATAAATAGCATTTGCCTTAAAGCTTGATAGTTATGTCACCTTTCTCCTAGTCATCTTGTTCTCAGTTTAGGGGCAGTATTTGGTATTTTTGTATGTGCTTAAAACTTACCACTGGCCGGGCACGGTGGCTCAGCACGTAATTCCAGCACTTTGGGAGGCCGAGGTGAGTGGATTGCCTGAGCCCATGGGTTTGAGACCAGCCCAGGCAACTTGGTGAGACCTCCTCTCTACAATAAATCACAAAAATTAGCCAGGTGTGGTGGCGTGCGCCTGTTGTTTCAGCTACTTGGAAGGTTGAGGCGGAAGAATTGCCGGAGCCCAGCAGGTCTAGGCTGCGGTGGCTGTGAGCATGCCACTGTACTCTGACCTGGATGATGGAGTGAGACTCCGACTCAAAAACAAAACAAAACAAAAAAAACTTACCACCATCCCTACTACTTTGGTACTCACAATGATGGGAATTAATGCATTGTGATAGCAAGAATTTTGGACTTTGTCTTAGTCCATTCAGGTTGCTATAACAAAATACAATAAACTAACCCAGTTTATAATAGGGTATATAACTGGGTATTACAGAAAACAGTAATTGTTTCCCTCACAGCTTGGAAGCTGGGAATTCCAAGAACATGGCGCTGGCATATTTATCAGTGTCTGCTGAGGGCCTACTTTCTCATAGATGGCCCCTAGTCACCTCCCAAAGGCCCCACCCTTTAATACTGTCACACTGGGGGTCCTGGTTCAACATACAGATTTTGGTGGGGCATCAACATTCAGACTACAGTAGACTTGGACTCCAAGAATCAAGGTTTGAGTTCTGACTCAAGATGGTGCCTACAATATGGCGGATGCTTGGTGAATGTGTGTTCCTTTGGTCTTTTTCTCTGTGAAGCTGGGTGATTTACGGACTCTCTCTGAGCTTTAGCTTTCTCATCTATGAAATATGAGAAGAAAATCTTTTTGGGGTTGATATGAATATCAAATGATATGTTTCTGAAGGCACTCATTAAACCTATGAAGCATTATATACTTACGATTTATTATGAGGAAATGAGAGAAATGTCTGCAAGTGACAATACACATTAAAAGTTCAGAGACTCAACATTTGCCCATGTCCTTTCTCCGCCTACCACTGAATTTAAGAGAGAAAGGATGGGCTGGGCTTGGTGACTCAGTCTGTAATCCCAGCATTATGGGAAGATGAGTAGAATGGATTGCCTGAGTCCACGGGTTTGAGACCAGCCTGGGCAACTTGGCAGGATTTCATCTCTACAATGGATCAAAAATTACCTGGGTTTGGTAGTGCACGTGGGTAGTTCTGTCTACTTGGAAGACTGAGATGAAAGGATTGCTGGAGCCCAGCAGGTCGACACTGGGATAGCCATGAGCATACCACTGCATTCTAACCTGGGCAACAGAGTGAGACTCCAACTCAAAAGAAGAGAGAGAGAAAGGATGTTCACTCTTGACTTGGTAAACACAGAGCCAAGGTCCATGCTGTAGACCAGCCTCTCTTCACTCGGGCCAATATGCCACTTGGGCAGTAGCCCCCATTGAATTCTAAATGAGGGTCCTGGCTGTGTTGAATTTTTCACTGGAGCTTTTTCAGGTCAAAGATTTTATTTTATTTTTTAAAAGGTGCTTCATTAGAAGTAATGATTTATTATGTCAGTCAACTAGTACAAATTACTTTGCCCAGTGGTATAAGGAAAGCACATAGATTTTTCTAAACAGGCATATTCAATCAGAGGTTAGGACGACGACACATATGTGGCTGTGTTTTACTAGAATGTAAAGACTTAGGGGAAAAGCCTGCTTAAATAGGTATTAACTATTTCCAATCTCTGAAAAGAGCACTTGGTTTTAACCATTATTAGTACATTTCAGTGTGTATTTTTAATAAAGGTGCCATGGTTTTCTTTTAGATGTGAATTTAAGACTTTGTATTATTTCTGTTTATCTTTAGTTCAAGGACAATATTGTGGCTGGTCTGTAAAAGTCTCCGTCCCAACGACTCAATCTGCTGTTGTGGTCCTAAGGCAGCCACAAACAATATGTAAATAAACGGGCATGGCTGTGTTCCAAAAATCCTTTATTCACCAAACGAATGGCCATTTTCAGACTCTAGTCTTCTGACTCTTGTTTCATACTAACAAGTAAACACCACAGGAGCCCCTTACTTTTACACCGAAGTGTAAGCAGTACACAACATCCTGTTTCAGAGCTGTGCCAAATCTCCAGCTCTCAGTCTTCATCTAGCCCACAGGAACTTGGGTAGTTTTGCCACCCTGCAGGACTTTACACTGGCCTACTACATTAGTGACATAACGACGCCTGGACCAAGTATGAGGCATTAGGCATACTCTTTTTATGTTTCTTAAGACATGTAATAGAAGGTGGAAAATAATCTCCCAACAAACTTCAGGACCCCAACTTGGTAAAGTGTCTAGGAATCCAACGGTTCAAGGCATGTCAAGATGTCACCTGAGGGAAAGTCTACATTTCTGCAACTTATATCTTCTACCATTAAAGAAAATTTCAAACTCATTCTACATACAATCTCAGAAAATTACCTGACTACACTTGAGGTTAATGAGTCAGATATTATTTGTTGGTATTTAGCACCATTTCTTTTCTCTCTGATAGGCTCCCCTTGTACCAGGGGCTGGATGAGAGAGAGCTACATTTTCCATAGTCCCTTTCCAGACGGGTTCCAAATACGGTATCAGTTCTGTCCATGAGGTATAAATATGCGTGGATTAGAAAGCAAAGGAGATATAGAATCCATTCCTCTTTTGCAGTTGTGGTGGTGAGTATGTGAATTTAAGAAGATGCAACTTTCTGTGGCGATTTCTACATTCCCCTGCATCTTTGACCCTAGGGCTTCAGGGCAACTACAATAATTGATTTCAGTTTCTTGCATCTTCCTGACATCTGCATGAAAACAGATGTCTAATTTTTAGAACTTCAGTCACGATGAAAGCTGGTGGCAACTCCATTGACTTTTGTTCCTTATGTCCTCTCAAAAATTTATCAGTACCTAATTCTCTGTAAATTAAATGCCTTTACCTTTAAAAGTTTAAGTTTGATTTGTTTCTTTGGTTGAGATTTGACTACATGCAGGATCAGAATCTAATTCATTTTTGCATTTTCTATAATATTCAATAAATTTTTGTTGAACTGAAGCAGGGTGAATGACTAGGTCTTCAGTATACCATATTTTAATAATTTTATTTTGTCATGACGCCCTTCATATAACAGCACAGATTGTTACTGTTTGTGTCTAAACCTCAAGCAAACTAGTCCTCCTAACGGATTAGTACAGAGTATTATCACCCACTGCCATCTGGCTGTCTGCTAAAAGACATAAACAAGATATTAGTTGAGATAAACAGTCCTTGTTTTTTAATATTGTACACAATTTGGTCCTATATTCTGAGGTCACTTGGACATCAGCTCTCAGTAAATAACCACAGGAGCATAGATAGTAGCAAAATGTTGTGGAAAAAAATTAGAAAGTGATATGTTTTGAAAATTTACTACTTTATTTTTGTATTCGTTTATGGAGATATAATTCACATATTTTACAATTCATTCACTTGAAGTATATAATTCAATGGCTTTTTGCTTTTTTTTTTTTTTGTTTGAGTTGGAGTCTCACTCTGTCGCCCAGACTGGAGTGCAGTG